>NC_037677.1:64122327-64363848 GCF_003255815.1 Theropithecus gelada | reverse complement strand
TGTCACCCAGGCTGGAGTGCAGTGGCGGGATCTCAGCTCACTGCAAGCTCCGCCTCCCGGGTTCACGCCGTTCTCCTGCCTCAGCCTCCCGAGTAGCTGAGACTACAGGCGCCTGCCACCTCACCCGGCTAGCTTTTTGTATTTTTTAGTAGAGACGGGGTTTCACCCTGTTAGCCAGGATGGTCTCGATTTCCTGACATCGTGATCCGCCCGTCTCAGCCTCCCAAAGTGCTGGGATTACAGGCTTGAGCCACCATGCCCTGCCCAAAAGTCTTGATCAATGAGTTCTTAATGTAAATTTAATGTAATACAATTTATCAATCATTTTCTTTATAGTTGGCATTTCTTACAATGTGTTCAGAAAATGTCTCCTATTCTGAGGTCTAGAATATCTATATATTTATACATATGATTTATATTCTAAATTCTTTATTGTTTTGCCTTCTGTATTTAGGCCAATGATCCAAGAATTTATTTTTGGTATATGTACAAATATACTAGGTAGGGGTCCAATTTCATTTTATTTTCTTATAGGAATACACAATTATCACAGCACCATTTATTTAAAAGATTCCTTTTTCTATACTCTGAACTTCCACTTTGCCATAAATCTCAGTTTATGGGTTTGTTTCTAGACTCTACTGATTGGTCATTTTGTTATTCCTGTACCTAGGTCACCATGTCTTATTCTCTTAATTTCTATAACCTTAAAATTAAATGTATGCTTCCAGGAAGATGGAGAAAATATACTTTTTTATATTCCTCCTCAGTACAACTAAAAACCCTGAACATTAGGTGTAAAACAAACATAAGAAGACTTTGAAAGATGGAGAGAAGAAGGCAGGCAGTTTGAGGGCCTTGGAATCTGAAGAATGACACAACATGGGGTGAATTCCGTGAGTTTCCCTTCTGGCTCATATGTTCCGGATTAGCAGCTGAAGAAGCTAGCAACCTGGAAGCAGCCAAGAGTGTAGACAACAAAAGCCCCCTAAAAGCCAGCTCTTTCTAGCCAAAGTACTAGGAAAGTACCTAGCAAGACTGAAAGCTTTCAGCCAATAGCTGCTTTACTCTAGCCAAACACCGCAGGAAAAACTCAAACCTGCAAAGACCAAGTGGCAAGCCTAGACTTACCCCCTTTTAAGGCCATAACAAGCCATCCAGCACCCCTGCTGGAATGGTATCAGAGGCTGAATAGGAAGTCAGTACCTTTGTCTTCCTTATCTGGTAGTGCACCTCTCCCCCACCATGATGTCAGTGGAGACAATTTGGGGAATAGGAACCCCATACCACTTAGCAGTAATGAGGAGCACTCCCTCCCCATAACTTGGGTGCCAATGAGGCTGAGTGGGAAACCTGGGCTTCTACCTCCACAGATCATGAATGATGCAGTGTCTCTCCTTCCCCTGATGGAGCACTGACAGAAAAAGCTAGCTAAAACAGAAAGTTTAATAAGAGCCAGAGTCTCATAATATAATGCAAAAATGTCCAGATTTCATTAGAAAATCACTTGTCAAAACTAAGAACTAGGAAGACATCAAATTGAATGAAAAATACATTAATAGATGGCAACACTGAAAGACAAAGGTGTTAAAATTATCTGACAAAGATTTTAAAGCAACCAAAATATAAATGTTTTATTGGGCAATTATCAACACGCTTGAAGTAGTGACAAAATAGAAAGCCTCAACAATAGAGCAGAAGATATAAAAAAGAACTAATGGAAAGGAGAAATGGAAAAGTACAATAATTCATATAAAAGGCTGAGCAGATGATCTCAACAGCAGAATGGAATCAGTGGGCTGGAAGATATTTAATAGAACAATACAAATTGCCCAATCTGAACAAATAGAAAATAGACTAAAACCAACCAACCAACCAAACAAACAGAAAAACCCAGAGCCTCAGGGACCTGTAGGACTACAACAAAAGATTTAACATTTGTGTCATTGAAGACTCAGAAGGAGAGGAGGAGAGTGAGGCTAAAAAAGTAGTCGAAGAAAGAATGGCCGAAAACTTTCCAAATTTGGCAACAGATATAAATCTACTGATTCAAGAACAGAGTGAGTCCCAAATAGGAAAACTCCAAGGAAATCCATCTGAAACACATCATAATTAAACTTCTGAAAAATCAAAGACAAATAAAATATCTTGAAAGCAGCCAGGGGAAAAAATGACACCTTATCCTTAGGGGAAAACAATTCAAATAACAGCAGATTTTTCATTAGACACCATGGAGGCTAGAGGGAAATGGTACAATATTTTTCAGGTGTTGAAAGAAAGAACTGTCAACACTAGTGAAAATATCTAGTCAACACTAGAACTCTCACTCTAGTGAAAATATTCTTCATGAATGCAGAGTATATAGACAATCTCAGATGAAAGAAAATGAAAGTAATTTGCTACCAGACCTACCCTAAAACAAAAAGGCTAGAGGAAGTTCTCCAAATAGAAAGGAAACAATACGAGAAAGCACCTTGGAATAGTAGGAAGAAAAAAATAACATGGTAAGCAAAAATATGAGGAAGTACAGTAAGTTTTCCTTTTCCTCTTGAATTTTAAAAATTATATTTGTCAGTTAAAGCAAAAACTATAACACTGATGTGGCTCAAAACACATGTAGAGAGAATCTTTCAGTCAATTACAGTATAGTGGGGAGAGTAAAGGAACATAAAGGGAAGCAGGTTCTTACATTTCACCCAAATGAATAAAATCTTGACACCAGTGGACTGTGATAAGTTGTGCATATATTATACCCAGAGCAACTACTAAATAAGCTATACAAAGAGATATACTTAATAAAATACTATCGATAAATCAAAATGGCATTTTAAAAAGTGTTCAAGTAACCCACAGGAGCACAGGAATGAAAAACAAAACAAAACAAAAACAAAAACAGAGAAATGACAAACAGAACAAGCAGAAACAAAAAATAAATTGGCAACTTAAGCCCTAATGTATCACTAATTACATTAAATGTAATGGTCTAAATAATCCAAATAAAAAGCAATCTGGCAGAGTGGATTAAAAACATGATCCACCTATATTCTGTGTATAAGAAGTTCTCTTCAAATATAACAATTTAGGCAAGTTGAAAGTAAAATGATGGAAAAAGGTATATTATGCAAACATGAATTAAAGAAAAGCAGGAGTTCAGAGCAAGAAAAATTACCAGAGATGGAAAGAGACATTATGTATGATGAAACAATCAATCTACCAAGAAGACATATCAAAACTAAATGTGTATGTACCAAACAACAGAGCTGCAAAACATGTGAAGCAAAAACTGACAGGAGAAATAGACAAATGTATAATTATTGTTAGATATATCAATATGTCTCTTTCAACAACTGACAGAGCAATTAGTCAGAAAATCATAAAAAATATACAACACCATCAAACAATAGCACATAAACAAGATTTATGGGCTGGACATAGCAACTCACACTTATGATCCCAGCTCTTTGGGAGGCTGAGGCAAGAGGATTGCTTCAGCCCAGGAGTTCAAGACCAGCCTGTGCAACATAACAAGAACCCATCTATATAAAAATTTTAAAAAATTAGCTTGGCATGGTGGCACGTACCTGTAGTCCCAGCTAACTGGGAAGCTAAGGCAGGAGGTCGAGGCTGCAGAGAGCTGTGATTGTGCCACTGCACTCCAGCCTTGATGAGAGTCAGAACCTGAAAAAAAAAAAAAAAAAAGAAAAGAAAAGAAAAAGAAAGATTTATGGAACATTCCATCCAAAACCAGCAGAATGGATATCCTTTTCAACCTTCTATGAAACATTCATCAAGATAGACCATATCCTGGGCCCTAAAACAAACCTCAACAAACTTAAAAGAATTGAACTCATACAAAGTGTGTTCTCTGACCACAATGGAATTAAACTAGAATCAACAATGGAGAGATAACAGGAAATCTCCAACACTTGTAGACTAAACGACATCCTTTAACATAATCCATGGATCAAAGGGGAAGTAGCAAAAGAAATTTAAAAACACATTTAGCTAAATGAAAACGAAAATACATGTCAAAATGTGTGAGGCACAGCTAAGAGTGCTAACAGGGAAATTTATAGCACTAAATGTTTACATTGAAAAATCTCAAATCAATAATCTAAACTCCCAACTCAAGAACTTAGAAGAGCAAAATAAGCCCAAAGCAAGCAGAAGGAAAGAAATAATAAAGGTAAGAGCAGCAATCAATGAAATTGAAAACAGGAAAATAAAAACAGAAGAATCAGTGAAGCAGCGCTGGTTCTTTGAAAAGATCAGTCAATAAGATTGACAAACCTCTAGCAAAAGTGAAAGACAAAAGATAGAAGACACAAGTATCAATATCTGGAATGACATAGGGCTATCACTGCAGACTCTGCAGCCTTCCTGCCCTATAGCCATGTGACTCGTTCTTCACAATGGAATGTGAGGGAAGTAATATGTGCTACATCTATCATACTTTCTTTAAAAGAAATCACTAGCCCTCCATTTCTTCTTTCTCACCTTTCCATGAGCTGCATATGGCGAAGAAGTTGGTGAGGCAGTTTTGACCATGCAAATAAGGATGGCATCCTAGGGTGTAGGGGATCAATAAGCTATGAAGAGTGGGTGTCCTTGGATAGCCTTGTGAAGCAGAGCTGCCCATCTACTTGACTGAGTCACTGTATATTTAATTCTTTTTGTTCTAGCAGCATAGCCTGTACTCAAGCTAATATATTATACCTAAGTGGGTTTATGTATTAGGGGACTTACATACTTACATATAACCAAGATATTGTGGGGCCACTCCAGTCTTCTGACCATGCAAGGTGTTTTCTGAGGCCTCTATCAATCCTCTGGTCCCCCATCATCTGTCCATGGATGAAGGCCATCACTGCACCACCCTTCATACCTGTCTACCTGACCCTTTCAAGTCTAGCAATTTTCCCACTATTCCCTTGTCACTGCTGGAGCACAAGAATCCTTTCACCACACCTCAGCCACAATGGACCCAAGGATTTCCACAAGGCCATATAAGGCCCTACCTGTCATACTCACTATCTGGCCATTCCCTTTCCCAAGCCTCATGCCCACCTTTGAGATCTAGCACACAACACCTATGCTCCTATCATTTCCTCATCTCCCAGTGTTTCTCTGAAGAGGCCCCTGACATACTGTCTTCACAGGCCTATGGAGGCACCAACAGTGGGCACTGGCAGGCTAGTGCTGCTTTTCTCCCACACCATTATCTGAGTAATAAACACAGGCATAGTGTCTGACAGAGTCGGGGAAAGAGACAAGGGGAAATAGCAGGAGAAAGAGATAGATAAATATATTTAATATGACATCACCATTATCAACATGCCGTTCTTTTTTCAAGGCAGAAAGAGTTGTTTTCACCTGCAGAGTCAGAGAAGGGGCCAGAGCACCTGACTTAAAAATTATGAATTCTGCTATGACCACATGTTGGGGTTAAGGCATGACCCAAAGCCCAATCTTGTGCTGATGGCATGGGGGAGGCAGGGGCACAATTGTAAAGAGGCTGCAGAGCTGAGATGAACTCAGGGCAGTCTGTTTGGTGGATGCACAAGCCTGGAATGCAGAGCCCAGGGACCTGCTTTCATTTGAACCCTGGCTCTGTTAGTGACCTTGGGATGGTCATCTACGTTGTCTCTGAGCCTCAATTTCGCCTCGGTAAAAGGGGAACAATAATACCCACTCTTTCTATTTCATAATCCAAAAAAGAATGAAGTGGTCTCTGGGAAAACACTTCAGAAGTAAGGACTCTGCACACATTGGGTTTATTATTATGATTATTACATGAAACTATCACATTTGTGGATGAAGGGATTTAGATGTGGTGGAGCTGGCCTTCCAGCAGATATTCAGGCCCAAGCAAAGCAGGCCTTTGGGTGATCTACTCTGGGGAAAGCAAAGAGACCAGGTGGGCAGAGCTGAGGGAGGGAGGTGCTGAGAGTGTGCTGGGGCTAGAGATGGAGGGTTGTCAAAGCCTTGCCAATGAGTTGGGGGCTTGTTGGAACAGACAGTAGGGACCATTGCAGGTTCTTGAGCAGGGGAGACATCTGAAGAAGGTGGAGAGATAGCAAAAGTGGCAGGTTACCTCCTTAGGCTGTTTTAGTTGGTAATAATAGGCTGTTTCTAAGTTCAGTCAAACACTATCACTCCCCATCCCAAAGCTGTTCTTGACTTCTCTGGAGGCACTTGCTTCTTCCTCTGGACTCTTATGGTTCTTTCCAGCTGGAGTGTATCTCTTTGGCAGCAGTTATACCAGCTCAAATCTTCCTGAAAACATCCATGATTTTCTGCCTGTATTCCCTGGTTGCTCAGCCCACAGAGGTTACCTCCTTCTTGGGGCTCCTGAGTTCTGTGACCTACTTATGGGGCTCTGTTCATGGAAGGCAGTGTCTCTTGGCCCTAGCTGCTCATTAGAAGACTGGGTTTTTAAAATGTCTCCATGCCCAGATTGTAACCCAGATCAACGACATTGTGATCTCTGGGGTGGGACCTAGGTATTGGGATGGTTTCTAAACATCTCAGGTAATTCCAATGTGCACATTGTGACTTGGGATCACAAGCCACCTGTGATAATCGGGCATCCTGCTTTATGATTACTGCTTTCATTCATGCACTTGGCATACCTGGAACACATTGGGATGCAGGGAGAAAGCACTAGGATTATAAATATAAACCAAAATCCTATGCTTTTAAAATGTGCATGCTTTACAATTGACTTAATAGTAGAAGAGGTAATGATCATAACAGTCGGCAGCCCTTGAGCACTTACTGCGGCCAGGCTCTCATCCAAGCACTTGATAGGAAAGTGCCAGAAAGCAGTCACACCAACATTTAAACACAGGATGACTCCAGCAGCCACCTTTTATCCATCATGCCAATCTGTTCTCAAAGTATGCATGTGTAATTTAGAAACAAACAAAAATCATAACATATAAAAAAGATACAGACACCAGGGTGACCCGTAAAACGTTTTTTGCTGATAAGGTTTCATGATCAAATAATCAGACTACGGTGGCCGACTATGAGTCCTCCAGACCAGGTCTAAATCTGTCTCTTATTTTTGTTCCTTCTGCCCAGCAGCTAGCAGAATTGGGGTTCTAATAAATGCTCAATAAATATCTGCCCACTCCCAGAAACATTTATTAAATGATAATCACAGCTAACGTTTATCAACATTACCAGTGTGCCAGAGACATCATACTTAATCTTCACAGAGGTCCTGTAAGGCTATGATTACACCTGTTTTGCAACACTGAGCAGCTAAGTAACTTGCCAGAGTTCAGAACCTGAACCCAGACTGTGGGACTGCACAGTTCATTCTCCCTCACTGGTGAGCAGGTCCACAGGGAACAGCTTATGAAGGTGGTGGGGGAGGGGTGGATTTTAAAACATCAGGAAAGAGGCAGAGGTAGATCATTCACTCCCCGCAGGTGGCTCCTTCTGCCAAGAGTGACCTTACCTATCCTTACCTACCCTCCTGCCCCAGCTCAAACGCATCTTCTCCTGGAAGCCTATAGAGGGGTCTGCCCCGTTCCTGCCTCATCTTCCCCGCTGAACTTGGAACTCCTCGAGGGCAGGGTTGGGTCCTACTCAAGGGGCATCCACAGAGCTGGCTCAGCAAACGTACACTAGTCATCTGAGCCTGCGCCCGCCCTTCCTCCCAGGCCAGTGCGCCTCCACCCCTTGGGTTTTTCCTCCGTGAACTCTGCTTCCTTTTCTTTCTTTTATCCCTCCTCCTTCTTATCCTTCTTTTCCATGTGTCTTCTCCTCTCATCCTCTCTTCTCTCCATCCCCACCTCCCACTCCTTCCCACGCCCCACCTCCCCCACCCCCACCACCCCGCGCCGCCCCCAACCCTGGGCCGAGCAGGTGCAATTCCTCAGGCGGCCTACAGAGGGCGATGTGCGCCACCACTGGGCCGCGCCCCTCTGGCGCGCGCTTCCTGTGAGGTCAGGTGGGAGGAAACCGCCTGGAGCCGCTGGGAGTGGACGCCGCCGAGGCTGGGAGTCGCGCCTGCAGGTGAGTCGCCGCGCCGGGGAGGGAGCGCATCCCTCGCCGCAGCCTGGACCGGGACTTGGAGCCGGTGTCGGACTCCAGAGGCTGGGGCTGGCGGCCTGGGCAGCGTCCCTCCCGCCCCCGGCCTGGAATGTCAGGTGCGCCGCGGGCCGGGCCCGCGGGTGGCCCACCCTGTGGGCCGCGCGATGACAAAGCACAAAGGGACTGCGTGCGACCACCATCTGCTCGACTTGCGCCAGGGTCAGCGGGCTTCAGGAGGGGGACGCGCCTGGCCCGGGCTCCGGGCTACGGGCGAGACAACAGGGGCTCCTGACCTTTTTTGGCATATATGTCACCAGTGCTATCTAGAACGTAGATGGACACTGAGGCTTATCTCCTGAGAACGAATGGCGTTTACCCAGACTCAAGGGGAGGAGTGGAGGGGCCCGCAGTCCAGGCGTCCGCGGAGTGGAGCCTTTCGAGAGTCACCGCAGCAACCCCCCTCCCATATTTTGGGAAGGCTGGGCCCTGGGCCCATTAGCCAAGGTTGGACTGGTGTTTCCTGCGAAGTGAGGGACAGGTGAGGGGCGTGCCCTCTGCAGCAAAGGTATGCTTTTCTGAGCCAGCCCAGAGGTGCATGGTGGCTAGTGTGGTCTGCCGCTACCAGGCAGTGGTTGTAAAGTAACCCCGAAGTGACCCTCATCTCCCTGGGTGTTCCTGGGGAAGGCCCAGGTGGTGACATTGACTCCTGGGGGAGCAACACACTCGACCCATTTTTTAGTGGAAGGGAAGTGGAACCCCATTGGGGATCCTGGTGCCCTGGACTCCCAGTTTAGTACCCAGAGAGGGCCCTAGAACCAGAGCTTCTGGCCTCCTGTTCTTTCTCTGCTGCCCATAGGTGTGATCCCGGGCAGGCCACTTAAGTCTCCCTGTGCCTCTGCCTGTGACACAGTGGCCGCGCTAGTACCCTCCACGGGGGAGTGTTGTGAGGCTTGAGTGAGGTGAGCCTTGCAGGATGAGCTTTCCACGGGGCGTGGGCCACAGCAGGGGCTCAGTCCCAGTTGTGCTGTTGGCAGTGTAGTGATTGGCAATAAAACTTCCTTTGCCAAGGATCCTTTTGATAGTTTTCCTGGTGGACTCCATGTCTGAAATCTTTTTGCCTGGCAAACACCTTGCCTTTATTTCTCCCCTTTTTGTGAATCAGACACAGCATCTGCTCAGCGTGGGTCACCACTGTGAGCATCATTGACCGCAAGCCTCCCTCAATTTCTGGTAAATTTTTTCCTTCAGGCTTTTTGAGGTCAGGGGAAGAATCCTCCATGGATCTTCATGGGTCTGGTCCCAGATCACTAACAGTTAAAGGTTTTGTGGTGGGGAGAACTTCTGTGCCACTTGGCTTCCATTAGCCTACCCACCCTGACCACACAATGCAGGTGCAGCCCATCAGGGACCCAGAGCGCCTGGGAGGATGGTGCGGATCTTGGCCAATGGGGAAATCGTGCAGGATGACGACCCCCGAGTGAGGACCACTACCCAGCCACCAAGAGGTAGCACTCCTCGACAGGTAGGTACTCATTTCCTGTGGAGTGGGACAGATGACCTCCTGTGTACTGGCTACTCCTAGCTTCCAGAAGTCTCTCTTGCTGGTCACTAACCTTTTCTAGCCTGAAACCCTTTTTGCAGAGCGCTGGGTAAGACTTGGGGAAGATGCAGTGGCTTATTGTCTACCTCCCCAGATCTCCTTTCTCCAGGCAACCTCCCCAGACTTCACACCCAAGAGCTCTCTCTCCTTTAACTTGGTTAGCAAATCTCATTGGAGCTGGCGTCTTTCTTTTAAGAGTGAGTTGCATGACAGAGAAGCTGGAGAGGAAGTAGAGGAGATGAGCCCTGGGCACAGAATAATTATTTTAAAGGAGTGGCTGGGTGCGGTGGCTCACACCTGTAATCCTAGCAGTTTGGGAGGCTGAGGTGGGTGGATCACGAGGTCAGGAGTTTGAGACCAGCCTGACCAACATGGTGAAACCCCATCTCTACTAAAAATACAAAATTAGCCAGGTGTGGTCATGCATGCCTGTAATCCCAGCTACTCAGGAGGCTGAGGCAGGAGAATTGCTTCAACCCGGGAGGCAGAGGTTGCAGTGAGTTGAGATCGTGCCATTGCGCTCCAGCCTGGGCGACAGAGCGAGACTCCATCTCAAAAAAAAGAAAGGAGTGATGATAAATATTAAAAATGCTGGCCCTAGAGCCATGCCCTGTAGTCCAACCTGCCTCAACCATTTCCTCTCTCCTTTGTCCTGGGCCTGATGTAAGGAATATAGACTGGCATGTTTTGTGCTCTGAAAGCTTGTGACTTGGTTGTTGGGATTCTTATGAGTGGCATGGGGGATTGCTGAGAAAGGAGGGTGTGACCCTGGGTGGCTGTAGGAAGGGCAGGACGCAGCCTAGAGAGGTTGCCTCCTGGCTGGTGCCTCAACCCAAGGATTCATTCATCTGTCTCTGTCTTCATGTTCTAGAGCTTCCTCAACAGGGGCCATGGTGCTCCCCCAGGAGGTCCTGGCCCCCGCCAGCAGCAGGCAGGTGCCAGGCTGGGTGCTGCTCAGTCCCCCTTCAATGACCTCAACCGGCAGCTGGTGAACATGGGCTTTCCGCAGTGGCATCTCGGCAACCATGCTGTGGAGCCGGTGACCTCCATCCTGCTCCTCTTCCTGCTCATGATGCTTGGTGTTCGTGGCCTCCTCCTGGTGGGCCTTGTCTACCTGGTGTCCCACCTGAGTCAGCGGTGACCTCTGGGGGCTGATGCGGGTGGGCCTGTTGAGAGGGACTTGCTGGGCCTTGGTGTGAGAGCAGGCATACTGGGAGGGGATCTGGTGGTGCCTCGAAAGTGTGATCAGAGAGGGGACCACAGGTGTGTGTTTCCCCTTGTGGTAAGCATGAGGCAGAGGGAGACGTTAGTCCAGCATTTCCAAAGTGTGGGTAGATCCCTTGGCTCCCCTGACATATTCTGAGGTGGAATGGGGCCTGCATTAAGTAGCACAAAATCAGAGCAAGAACGTGATGCCCTTCCCAATTGTCTCAATCCCTTTACGCCGAGAAGATCTCAGCTGGATGCCAACATGTTCCGATGCCTGTGGAAGACTTGCCGACGTCTCCTCTGCCTGGGGAGCAGCACTTAGACTTAGGGCAGGTGGGGAAAATTCCAGACTTTTATAGCACTGTTTTTGTTTTAATGGTATATTTTTCTTGGCTACCTATTGTTTAGGACAGGTGGTACTGGCATTCTATTTATTGTGACATTTTCAATAAATAGATTTAAGTAAAAATGAGTCCATATAAAGAAATGTATAAATAACCGTACACCTGCACGCAGATCTGGAAAACATGGTAAAGAGGGATTAGGTTTGGGGGACAGGCAGCAGCGAGCATTTGACCTCAGAGGGTGGTTTCTAAGATTTTCTCAGTAGGATCGTAGAACTAGGAGAGAAAGTCTAGATGAGATCTGGCTTGGACCCCTTGCCTGATGTGTGGATAACTTCCAGCCTCACTCTGAGATGCCAGACATCATGGTCAGCTTTGTGGGGCGGGTTCCTCTGGCCAGAATGACTGGTGAGGCTGCAGGGTCGGGAGAGGCGGGGTGCAGGTCCGAGGTCTCCCTTGCTTAAGGAGACCTTCCTGACCAGAGGCTACTCAGCTTCTTTCACCCTCCAGAGGCTCCCATCACCCCTGGCTGCAGCGCATTCTCCTTAGAAAACAGTACATGTGGAACGTGGATGCCCTGCTTCTCTGGAGAGGAGGCCTTGAGTTTTGACATGCGAGCCCTGGGTCTGCGTGGAAGCCCTGCCTGGGGAGGCACTGGGTGGCTGAGGCTCCTGGCCACTGAGGGAGGAGGCTTATTTATAGGTTGGAGGGAGGCTGGTTGAGCCAAGGACTCCTGGCACCAGGTTTCTCATCCTTTTCTTGGGATCTGCTGGGTTTGGTTGTTTGCAGGGAGGAAGGCATGTTTTGGAGTTGCTGGGTCTGCGGGGGAGGATGGGAGCAAGAAGGAGCTTGAGGCCACCCCTCCATCTGAGAGCCTGCCATGCTGTCTGGAACAGAGGCTCCTCACCTGGGACCTGGACAAAGGGAGTTGGGGGCTCAGCCCTGCTGGTGTCTCAGCTGGTCCCCATGGCATCTCCTTCTGTCCTGATACTTCGGCCCACCCACTCGCCTGGCTCCAAGCCCCTGCAACTCCAGCCTGCCAGCAACAGGGAAGTTCCTGGCCATACCCCACTCTCCTAACTCCCTTCTCCCTCAGCTTCTCTTAGGGATGGGTTTTCCCTTTCATTTTCCCCTTGCAAAGCTGCAGGACTCTGAAAAAATAAATGATGAGTAGAAAACCCCAATATATAAAATACCTTGAGGGGATATGAATCTGAGTCCTCACATTCAGGGCTGAGAACAATACCTTTTTCTAGAACTCAGTTTCCTTTCCCAAAGTCCAAGCCCTTTGAGAATTAGGGTCCGTTAGAGAAGGTAGGGGTGAGCAGGGCTTCCCTCTGCACCTGACTAGAAAGAGCGGGAGGAGAGCGGCCTCCCTGGCTTTAGGCAGGATGGTGGAGGTGGGCAGGGGCCACAGTGGGCAGAGATGGCTTCTCCTGAGGCTTGCTTGGTGCTTAGCCGGCCTAAGGGGCAGGGCTGGGGGCTGGAAGTCAGTTGGTGGGGACCAAGAGGCGGTGAAGTCTTGCCCTGTTGACTGAGCTCCAGGCCCCATAGAGCTGCTCTGGTTGGATTGGCCTCTTGGCCCTTCTCTGAGCCACCTGTCTTCTCTGCCTCACTTCCTAAGCCCAGTGTCTGAAAGGTACGCAGACAGAGGCAGCTTAGTGTGGGGAGGCGCCCCCTGGGGTCATGCAGCTTGCAGCTGGGAGTGGCCTGGGGCCGTGTACTTCCGGCCTGCCTGAAAGCCCTCAACACGTCTCTCCCCTGCACCGACTGACTGAGGCCTCACAGGGGGTGGCTGTGCCCTCACAGGCAGAGGCTAGGTCCTCTGGGAGGCCAGGTCAGAGCTGAGGGGCCTGAGTGAGCCTCTGCCTCGGTCTACTCAGCATCCTAATCAGAAGTTCACTGAGGGGGTGGGCTCTTCCTTGTCTGCCCACCGCCAGCTCTGCCCGCTGTGTGACAGGACCCCCAGACTGAGCTGCCTGTCTTGTTCCAATCCTGCCCAAGAGGGCAGATTTCCAGGGAGGTTTCTGCTGATCCTCGAAGCCCTGCGTCTCCGTGGCAGGCTGGATTTCCAGCCCTGCTCCTGGGGAGAGCTGCTCCTACTCCCACCCATGTGAGCCAGCAGCTCAGATCCACTGGGCCTCCACCACCTCTGTGGGGCTGAAGAGCGGAGTGCCCCACTGTGGGGAGTTGCTCTGACTCCTTGGCTGGGGCCACCCGGTGAGTAGAGCTGCTGGGGTCCGACTCGTCTGTTCTGCTCAATCTCGGGACCAGCCAGCCTCCTGATCCCCTCCACACATTCCAAGCCCTTGGCTCCCTAAGCTCCTCCCTCTCCACCCTCCAGCTAGTCCTGGAAGTGGGGACCATCATCTCCCTGAAGGAGACACCAAGCCTGAGATCAGGTTAAACAGTGGCTCTGGTTTTGCCAGTTCCCCCAAGCAACTGTCTCCCAGCTCCTGCCTCCCTCTGACTGGGGCCAGGATGGGGCCTTTTAGCATAGGTGGGGGCCGGGGATGTCGGGCTCCCTCTCTGGGGCCTTTCTAGCTCTATGGGTCTGAGGGGAAGCCCTGAGGCAGTGGCCAGGGCCTCTGTCCACTTGGATGCCTGAACTTGAGGACGGGAGGAAAGCTGCCCCTGCACTCTATGGCTCACCTGGTGGCACAGGAGGCCTGTTTGCAGGCCTGGCTCTGCTCTTTGTGGACAGTTCACATAGCGTCTTGAGCCTTGGTTTCCTCATCCCTGTGAAGGGATGACGATCTGGGCCCTGCCCACCTCTCAGAGCCTTTTAGGGGATCACCCAAAGCATGGTGGGTGAGAGGTGGGCAGAGGGCCATGGAGAGGGGGACTGCGCCCACCCCCGAGCTGCCTCCACAGGTGCTGCACCATGGCCCACAGCTTCTGTACTGGCAACTTTGGCTCCAGAGTGGCCTGGATGATGTTGGTTCAGAGTGTATGGAGTGCCTGGCCCTGTGCTAAGCATTTATGTCATTTAATTGTCACTAGCACCTTATAAGTACTGTCACTGTCATCTTTATTTCATGGCAGAGGACATGGCAGAGGGTTTATAACTTGCTGTAGGACCCAAAGCGAGCTGGGTGGAGCTAGGATTCAAACAGAGGCCCACAGCCCATGCTCTTGACCACTCCTCTGTTTTACCTCTGGTTGTACCCGCATCAGCGTCGTCTGGAAACCTGCTGCAGATGCAGATGCCCAGCTGCACTATCTGCTGAGACCTGCCTGCAGCCCCATGAGATCAGCTGTGTGGGGGCAGAGGGCACAGAGGTGGGTGCGAGGATACTGACTGCAGCTGCCCAGCTGGGTGGCCTCAGTGGCTTCCCAGCCCTGGGCCGCAGTCATGAAGATTTAGCTCTCTTCCCTGCATTCCCGAATGCATATTTTCATTGCAAAGTGACAAATCCAGTTATCTCTCAAAGGGTTGAGTGGGGGCAGGGGAGGGAGGCAGCAGAGCTCTGCTGCCAAAACTAGATAGAGAATCTGCAGCCTGTCCAGACAGTAGGACAAGCAAGCCTACCCCACCTGGTGCTGCCACCCAGTGCACAAAAGAGCAGCAAGAGAAAGTTCAAGAAGCAGGTAGAGGGAGAGCTTCAAAGAATTACAAAGGGGGTGTGTATGGAGGGGTGTGTGTGTGCCTCTGAGCCTCTGCTTTGAGACTGGGGGCAGAGCTGAAAGCAGATGGCTTTAGGGACTCAGAACTTGGAAGGAGAAGGTTGGAGCTGCTTGAGATGAAGCCGGAGGGCCACTGCCTCAAGTGCCCAGGCATGTGGGGCACAGAGCTGGTCTGCATTCAGTCCCTCTGGTGGGCAGGGGCCCTGCTGGGGGCTGAATGCCTGCTTCCCATTCCTGGCTTCAGCTCTATTAACCAGAGATCTTGGCACGACCCAGCATCTCCCTAAACCTCCATGTCCTCATCTGCACCTCCCAGGGTGAGAGGATCAAGTACGTTAATTCATGGGAAGCACTTAGCCGTTTCTGGCACAGGTTAGTACTCAATGTTACTGTATTCACAGAGCAATGGTATTAGGACTCACTTAACATTTTTTTTTTTAACGGCAGCTCACATCTTAAATTACTTTTTTAAAAGGAAGCTTCATGTTACTATTGTAAATGGAAAGCCAGCACTACTTGCCGTTCACAGTAGGTATTCGTACACATGAATCCAGGACAGAAAAACGAATGATACTCCATTTTAGCTAGTCACTGCTGTTGTCCAAGCCCTTAGCCTGATGCCTGCTTTCTTTGTTAAAATAAAAGTCAGTTTATGAAGATTGGGAGTGGTACTGAAGCCTCACTGGCCCCTCACTGAGACATTCTCCTCGATGGATTCAGAGGACGGAAGAGAAACGAAAGAAGAATGACTTCCTCACCGTATGATTCGGTGCTGTGTTTGTAAATTGTTTATAATCGTCGTGTGCACCACCCCAAATCGTTTCACACCCTGGCAGGTAACAGTACCCCACAACTGTAGGAAACATGGTATGATCTTGAGCAAGCTATTTTAAAAGTCTCACTCTTTGTAAAGTAATGCATTTGTGTGGTTCAAAGATGATATAATATACAAATGTATGTAGAGAAAAGCCTTTCTCCCTCCTCTGTCCCCATCCATCCACCCTTCCTCCACTCCACTATAACTACTGTTCTTAGTGTCTTCTAAATACTTCCAGAATTTAGTTATGTAAATATGAGCAAACATGAATATACTATTTTTTCTTTTTTTAAAAAATACAAATAATAGAAAATTTGGCACAGTTTTCTCTGCCTTTTGCATTTTTCATTCAGCAATAATATATCCTGGAATGTTTTGTATGAGTACATGAAGAGCGTTTTCATCCTGCAGTATTTTGGTGTTTGAGTTGTCGACCCTCTCTTGGGCTCACCTGTACCATAGGGGATTGACTCAGTTGACCCTCAGGGCCTTGCAGCTCTGACCCTGAACCAACCCACGGGGTTTTTCTCTGAAATGTGGGGATCTTGACAGAACTGTCTCCCCTTTTCCAGGGCCCGAGGGGGGCTGTCACAACCTGATAGGGTTTCTCAGTCTCCTTTGCTGTTGGATAGGGTGCAATTTCTGCCCTCAGCTGGCTCCCTGCAGTGGCCTCACCTGAACACTGCCTCCTGGCTCACACTGCACTCTGAGATGAGCTGAGAGGGCCTCTCCACAACCTCTGACAGGCAGGGAGTGACCCCCTTCTGGCCTCCTCCATTCTGGAAAAACAAACAGGCTGGGCTAGACTTCCACGAAGGCTGCTTTCAGCTCTGAGACTGACCCCTACCATGGAGGGCCTTGCCCTTAGTAGACACTTGATGGACTTCGCTGCTGCCTGGCTTGGCATTGCCAACGTCGCTGTCCCCATTTCCTCTAATACCCTATTTTCTTTCTTTTTTGAAATTCAATTTTTCAGTTCAGGGGTACGTGTGCAGGTTTATTGTATAGGTAAACTGGTGTCATGGGGGTTTCTTGTACAGATTATTTCATCACCCAGGTATTCAGCCTAGTACCCATTCATTATTTTTCCTGATCCTCTCCCTCCTCTCACACTCCACCCTCTGAAAGACCCCAGTGTATGTTGTTCCCTTTTATGTGTCCATGTAACAACCCATTTTCATGAACATCTGGATTAAGGAGGTTAAGAAAAGCCTTGAAAAGCGACCAGGACCACAGCTTTCCTTAGCTCTGAACTGGCTGATGAACTCCCAATGCCCTTTTGCAGGGACCCCACCGCCTTGGTGTGCAGACCCGAAAGGCTGTGGAAGTTGTCTCGTGGCGCCATCTGGTGGAATTTCCAGACAGGAGCAGGAACTCCCTCTGGCAAATAACACTACAAATGGATTCATCTGCCCTCCTGCTGCCGGCAGGTGAGTGCTCACCTCAGTCAGCCTGGGCTTGGGATTACCTTGTATTTTGGAAAGCTTTCTGGTGGAGAGCATGCACAATTCCATTATAATTTCTCATTCACTGTGGTTTCGTCCTGGGCTGAGCCTAGTGCCAGGAACATTCATAAGTTTTGTTTCATTTCATCTTCTCCCAAGCAAAGAAAAATAGATGTCCTTCCTAAAGTAATTTATATGTGGCCACACAGTTGGCAGGCAGCAGATCTGCAGCCTGCCTCACCAGCCTCCAGCAAACTGAATCTGGGAGCCCTAGGGAGGGCGGAAGATGGCTGTGGAACCCCAGGGAGAGGGTTTGTCACTGGGGTCCAGTCTTGAACCAGACCTTCCAGGATTTGAGTTTTCAGCCTAGGAGACAGAGTGAGAAGTTTTAGACTTGGTTATTTTGTAGCCCAGGGTTGCTGTGATCATGTTAGGTGACTCCAGTGGGAGGGGCTTGCTCACTGTTTAAGGCTGCATTCTCTCTAGGTGGGGGTGGCTACATCTAGCCCGGCCTCACCCAGTGCAGCACCCACCAACACCTCACAGTTGCCTGTCCTTACTCAGGGCCTCGTGCCGGGTGGTTCCTCTCGATGAACGTGATATTTGTGGCATGGGGCCCATTGCCTAGCTCTTGTCTTTTTCACTGGAGGCAAGAAGCAGGTGAATCAGACAGGCTCCCCACTTGGTAGCTGTGTGCCTTTGGGCAAGTTCCTTACTGTGCCTCATCTGTGAAATGGGGATGATGTGTCATCTAGGGTGGTGTTGAGCTCCAAATGGAAGACGCATATGCAGTTCCTGGCGGGTAGCAGCATGTCATGGATGAGGGTTTGTATCAGATCACCTCCTGCAGGGCCCATTAGTGAAAATTGTCTGCCCTCAGTCAAGAAAACGTAAAATGCAATTTGCTTTTGAAATTCTGGGAGGAAAAAAAAGGAAAAATTTCCCAATATGTCTGCTTACCAGTATCATGCAGTTAAGACATCTGCCTCTGAGGCATGGGTCTGTGTGAGCGTGCTCGTCGGTCTATGAGAAGGTGTGTTTGTTTTTTCTTTTTTGCAGCTTTGAGCCCAACGAATCCTGAGAAATCACTTTCTTCTGATGAAGTGGCTAAAATCTGGACGCTGTCAGCAAGAGAACATACAAGCCAACCACAAGCGCCTGTGACAGGGTGTTCCTCTTCCTCTGATAGTGGTTCTCAACCCAGCCACACCACCGGTTCATCTGGGCAGCTTTAAAACATGCAGCCTGGGTTCCAGTTCCAGAGCCATGAGCCAGCCTTCCTCCAGGTGAGAGCCGCCCTGTCCCCGGGGAGCAGGGTTTGTGGCTCCTTCCCTCTCACATGCCAGACTGAGTTTCCGAGGGCGGGGATCATGCTCCGTTCTTTTTTGTATTCCCAGTCCCAGACAGAGGCCCTGGCCCTTTGTCAAAACTTGGGGACTGCTCTGCAAACTGCATGAGAAGGCATGAGTAGGCATGAGTCACCAGCCCAACTAAAGAGAGGAGGGGACCCCAAAAGCAGAGCCCATTCTTCCTGCCTTGACTGGGTTGGATCCTGGCGACTTCTCTGTCACCTGTGCACTCAGGAACATTATTCTCAAGTTGTAAGTGCAGGCAGCTCTACCCCCCAGCACGTGTGGGATAAAGAAGGAGGGAAGAAAGAAAGGAGGGAGGAGGCGGGGAGGGAGGGAGGAATGAAAGAACCTAGGTCAGTAGTATAAATGTAGCCCTGAGCCGGGGGTCCCAAGGCTGCCCGTGACATCTGCCTGTATCCCAGCATCTCTTTTAAATGAAGAAGCAGCCTTCCTTGAAGACCCACCAGCTGGGAACTGCTGCCCACTCCAGAAGCCTGGGGAGGGCTTCTCTCTTCCTCCTCTGCTCCACTTGCTTCTCCTTGGAGTCAGGTGACAGGCCAGGCCCAGCCCAGGGTGCAAAGGGTGCAGTGACCCTGGGACACAGGGATGTCATGGGAGTGACTCATTGTGGCCTCGCAGCTCAGGAAGGGGATGCATGTGCTGTCTCCTTGCCTCTGCCTTATTCCAGGGGAGTTAGACTCTTGCCTTTTGCTCCCAAGCCCTTGAGAAACCAGGGCCGGATCTACTTGGGCTGTAACTACCAGTGCCCTGGTTATGCTGGAGTTAGAAACTCAAATGCCCTCAGGGACCAGATAGGTGCCAGAGAACCGTGTGAAGCAGCTGGGTCCCAGGCACCAGGGAGGGGTGTGGTCTGTGGAGGACTGGACGGGGCAGACCCTCCTAAAGGCTTTGTGGAGCTGCACAACACCTTGCGGGGTAAGGCCGCTGCCACTGCAGCAGGGATATTGGCGCTCCTCCTGGCTCAGAGCAGGCCCTGGGGTCTATGTACTGGCTCCTCCTCCCCCAGGAGCTGCGTGGCCTCAGGGAATTTAGCCCCTCCCCCTAAGCCTCAGTTTTCTCTATAAATGGGGAAAATAATGCCCTCTCATGGGGTTGACATGCAGGAAAAGGGGAAGTTTTATATTCCTTACATATTTCATACTGATATGTTCTTGATATAGCACCTCTATTTGTCTTCTGTGCTGTGTCACAAATCACCCAAAATTTAGCAGCTTAAAACAACACACATTTAATATCTCACAGTTTCTGGGCATGGCTTAGCAAGTCCTCTGCAGAGCTGCCGACAGTGCCAGTCAGAGCTGGATTCTCATCTGGAGGCTTAACTGGGGAGGGTCCACTTCCAAGCCCCCTAGATTACTTATTGAAAGAATAAGCTGCACTTTCTTGCGGGTATAGGACTCATTGCAACTTGTTTCTTCACAGCCAGCAATGGAGAGAGACTCCAGAGCTAGCTCTAGGCATCGCCTCCCCTTTGCCGCGTTCTGTTGGTTGGAAGCCATTCACAGGTCCCACTCACCTGGGGAGGGGATCACAGAAACGCGTGAACACCAGAGGCTGGGATCATGGGGTCACGTTAAGTCCATCCACCATAGCTCCTGATAGCTTGATGGCCACGATTACAATTGATTGGGTGCCTACCATGTACCAGGCAGGGTGTAGAGGATTTCACACTTATTATCCCGTCTATTTAAGTTGTTGTATTGATAACCTAGACTCAGAAAGGCCAGGCAACTTACCTGAACTCACTCAGCTGTTAAGTGGCGGGATTTAAACCCAGGTCCCTCTGCTCCCCGTGTCTTGGGTCTTCCTTGGACATTACACTCAAGGCCACGGTCAGCATCAAGCTGTCCCCGAGGAGTCCTCCAACACCTTAAGGTACTTGTTTCAGAAGTCACTTATCTCCCAGGGCCTGTTCAGTCAGGCCCTGTCCTTGGCTGCTGAGTCTCTGTCTCACCTTCCTTCGGCTCTGTCCTCAGATGTCTCAGAAATGGTTCAAGCTTCTTGTCCCTTGATTTGTCTGTCCAATGATTCTTCTGTCTCCTCTCAACTCCTTCCTGCTTAATCAGCTAATTCCACAAATAGCCACTGATACTCCCTTCTATAGGAAGGCCCTGTGCTGGGTGCTGCCCTCCATCTTCCCCCAGGGTTCTTACAGTCTAATGAAGAGGCGGTGTGTGCAACACTAACTCCAGTTCAGCAGTTCAACGAAAACAACACCATCTTTAGACAATATAAAAGTCATTTTCTCTCTGTAAGTTAGGAATAGAGAATACAGAGGGGGCTTAGGTACCTTCACAAGGTTATCAGGAATGCAGGCCCCTCATCCAGCAGCTGTGCCTCATCGTTCAAGATGGCTGCAAAGCTCCAGCCATTGTGCTGTCATTCCCATCAGCAGGAAGAAGAAAGAGGCAAAGACAAATCACCCCTGACCACCCAGACGAGGTCAGCTTCCTATTCATATGCTCTCTTGGCACCTTTGCTTCCCCATCACAATGCAGAGAAACTCATTCTTTGTGTCCTTGTTTGATGTTTATTCACCACTCTCCCTTGCCTCCCACCAGGTTAGAAGCTCCAAGAAATCTGGCATCGTGTCTCTCTTCTTTGCTGTTCTAGTCCTGCGGTCCACCACAGTGCTTGGCATGTAGTAGGTGCTCAATAAGTAGTTATTGATGGAAGGAACACTTAAGATTGCACTTTAAACATGCTCTTAATATTGGGATGAGTCAGAGTTGGCCTGGCCCAAATCTGGAATCTTCTGAATTGAGTCTATGATGATGAGTGCTGCTAAGAGTTGTACATACATGACCTTGCTTAATCCTCAGCAGAACCCTCAGGGGAAGATTCTGCCATTTTCTTCAACTAGCAAATGAGAAGACGTCATGAGGTTATGGAACACTAAACAGGAAAGCTGTGATTTGAACTTGGCTCTCCAACTCAGAACCTCTATTTACTTACCTAGTGACTGTCCAGGACACCAGGGTGACCACAGTCCCCTCCAGGCCCCCCTCCTGCAGCCCTGGCTAGCTCCCTCGATTGCCAGCAGGCAGCTCAGCCGTGTGTTCAGTCACAGTGCTGAGGAAGCATCATACACTTGGCCCCTTGTCCTGAAGTGGGGCTCCACCTGCAGAAAATGGAGGAAGGGCAGGAGGTGCCAGCATCAACTGGGAGAATGCCAGTTCTGCAGCGCTCCTCCTCCTCTAGGAGATTTCTAGGAGCCTTGTGGTACAGGGGTTCTTTCAGACTACAGATGAGGGCAGGTGGGGCTGCCGTGCTCTCGGAGGAGGGTTGGAGCATGCCTTGCAGTGGGTGCTGTGTGTGCTGTGGTTTCCATTTCTGCCCGCTTCTTGGCGGGCTCACCTGATAAGGGGAAGGTGATGGGAAACTGATACCTGTCTGTGCTGGGCCCCCTTGAACCATGTGGGGCTTATAGAGACCCTGGGCCATGGAGAGGTTCTGAGGGCCACTGGAGGAGGGGTCCTAGCTTCTCCCCTCAGACTCCACAGAATACCCCAGGTAGGGACTAGATTCTGGCTGGAGTCAAGGCACTCAGAGCTTTGCTGGGCAATTTGGTCTAAGCCTCTGTTGCACAGATGGGACACTGAAGGCCAGTGAGGCAACGGGCTTGCCAAGATCACACAGCCTGTCAGTGTCAGAGCTGGCGCTGGCTCTCTAAACTGGATACACTCTGTGGCTCCTTTGACTGAACAGTTCATCCGGCCCACAGGCCATTGGAGGGGCATTTGGTGGAGGGTCCTAGTTTGACACCTGGCTTGAAGAGCAGGTTCCTGGCTCTGTTGTGGAGGTCCTGCTGGGACCAGCCAGTTCTGATCATGGCTGCCAGAAGGTGGCGCTAGGTACCCAGTTGCCACTTAAGTTCAAGAAAAAGAGAATGGCAACCCCGGGTCTGGGTATAATTAGGGGAAGAGGCCGGTTTTGGAGCTCAGCTTCCAATCACCCTCCCGCCCTGGCACGCTTATGTGTGGGCACCCAGGGGCAGGGGAGCAACTGGAGACTGCACATTGGGTTGCTCTGGTCCCAGATCCTTTGGAAGGTTGCAGTGTGGGCAGTGAATGGGCGCCCAGATGTGCTCCATTTACTCATCTTGACAAGATGATAACCAGAGATGGAATAAAAGCAGCCAGGATGGGTGGGTGCCTATCTCCAACAGCGAGACTCAGCCTGGGCCCCAGCTCAGGCCTTTCCACCTGGCTCAGCTCCCAGGTGCACCCCCTTGCATGGCACAGAGCACTTCGTCCCCACAGGGCCCGTCCCCTGCTGGGGAAGGGCCAGAGAGCTCAGGGTGCCCCTGAGAGAGGCTGTCTCATTCTTGGGAACTTCCCCTCCTCCCTTCACCTTTCCTGCTCTCTCTCCATCTCTCCTTCCTGTCCTCTCACCTCGCTCATCTCTCCTGTCCCTTTTTCCTCATGCTCACCTCGTCCCAGTTCCCCCAGGGACCCTGCAGGTCTAGTCCCCACCCCCAACACCTCATCTGCAGAGGCAAACAGGGACCAATATCAGTGAGTTTCTAGGATGTGGTTTCCATGGTGACGGTACATCTCCTGCCTCCTTGGTGCTCAGCCCTGGACAGGTTGCCGTGGAGACTCTCACCTCATTGAGGAGTGATTTGTGGGACTGTTTTTCTTCTTTACTTCATCTTCTTCTGTCCAGAAATTCTGCCAGCCCAGACAGCATTTTCCCCACTCCTGGCAAACCTGGGAGCCTTCTCCAACGGGCTTCCCACCCAGGGTCACTGAGGCCTGGAAAGCATTTTATTTATATGAGGTATTCCTGGTAACCTTCTCCACCTTTCATAGGGTGCGTGAGCGGTCACCACAGAGAAACAGGCCAAAGCTGACCCGATGCCCACCTTTTCTGCCCACAGTGTCCTTCCAGGCCCCTGATTTGTTCCATGCAGTCAATGCACGCCAACCCTGAGAGCTTCTGCTCGGTGGCCATTTTCCTTAAGCGTCTTTGGAGAAACAGTGACAGTGAGAGGGTGAGGTGGGAATAATGAACACAGTGAATCCAGGCAAAAGAGGTAGGTTAGAAGGGGGAGAAGTACCGGAAAGGGAGGAATGAGAGGTGGGCAGACTGGGGGAGCTCGAAGGGAGAGGGAGAGGTGGAGGGTGAAAGTTGGTCACCAGAGAAAGCCAACCCGTGAGTCCGCAGCAGGAGTATTCCTCTGGTGTTAATGCCCTTTATAAATCACTCCGCAGCTCCAAACCCAAAACAGGCCTCTTCTTTCTCTGCCAAGTAGAAAATGTGTTCGCCGACATAAAAACATATTAAGTACATTGTGGCCCTCATTCCCCCCAAGTTGAAAGCCATTACAATAATTAATTAAGGCAGGAGATTAATTAAAGAGTCGTTTCCCCCCATTCTCTCCGAATAGATCAATCAGGAGGCAGGAGAACATGTGCTACTCGGCAGACAGAGAAGGGGGGCCGGAGGGGAGGCCGAGGGGCAGCAAGGCAGTTACAGACACAGCCAGAGACAAAGGACTTCCGTGCTGGGGGCTGGGGGCCGGGGCTGAGAGGAGCTGGCAAGGAGGCCCCCAGGAGGGAGAGCTTGCTCTGCTTCCAAGGACCTGTGATCTGACTTCCCTTCTTGGTGTTCACAGCCTGAGGGTCGCTGTCACCATGGAAACAGGCCTGGGGACAGGAGGAATATCAGCCCTCTGCTCCTGGACTCCTGGATTCCCCTCTGGGAGTGAGAGTTCCCAGTGAGCAGAGTTAAGGCCCCAGGAGGCGTTTCTGTGGAGTGGCATGAAGGGTGGTGGCCTCCCCACTCCAGTGCCAAGCCCAAAACCAACTCCACACGAGCATTGTCAGGCTGATGACAAGCCTGAAAGATTTGTTCCTCACATGTGCCACACTGCAGACAGGACAGGCTAGTATTAGCTCAGGCTGAGAATCACTAGTTTTTTAGGTAACTTTTCTCATTTTGCTAAATTTTGAGTTCTTAATGATTGCTTTCTCCCTTTCTCTCTCCCTCTCTTTCACTCTCTTTCTTATGCCTTTGGCTGATCTTTTTTCTAGCTGAATTTCATATTTCTAAGAAATGTTTATATCATGTAGTGTGTTTCATGTGTGCATAGTGGGTTTAACCCATTCCACCCTGTGTCTCTGTCTTGCTTACTTTTGAGCCTTCCAGAACTTTCTGATTGTTCAAAAGCACCGCTCTTGTGTTTCTGTATTTTTTATGATCTTTTTCATATTTCTAATAAACATTAGAAAGGGGTGGTGCTCCATAGATGATTCCCCATGATATCCCTGGTATCGTTTCCTCCTTTCTGTTGTTTTATTTTGGGTTTTTGTATCTTTGTGCATGTGTGGACTTAGCAGGCGGTTAGCTCTTCTGTTGAGAGGAGATGGTTCAGCAGAGTTGGGTGATGAGGGAGCAGCTCATCCAGCATCTACTCTGCCGCTTACAAAGTGTAAGTCACAATCACAAAGGAGCACACCTTTTACTCACTCTGTCATTATGAATGGGGGCTTAGTAGGCACCAGACTTTGGAAACGCTCGGTGGACAAGACAGATGTGGTCCCTGCCTTCTGGGGGATGACAGTCTGGTGGGAGAGAGAGACATCAAACAATAAATACACAAGAATATAGCTACAAATTGTGAAAAATACCACGCAGGCAAAACCTAGGTTCTTTGATAGAGAATAGCACATGCCTACTTTAGGCTGGGGGTCAGGAGGAGGTGACATTTACACTGCAGCAGAAGCCAGCTAGACAAAGTGAGCAGTGAAGAGTGATGGTCCCCAGCAGGAGTGGAGCCATCAGAAGCTGATGAAGCTTCAGCCTCGGGGCCCTTCAGTGCACTAGATCCTCACAAGCCTCTGGGGGTGGCCCTAGCAATAATGGGTCCACATGGTCATATGTTTTTGTAAAAATTGCAAAAAGTTCTTTAACTGAAATCAGTTAAGAGCACTGACAAGTGGCTGGGTAGGGAACCACTGGGAGCTGGCTGAGGAAATGCTGAGCTGGGGAGTCTATTTGGGTTTAGGGAGATGTATTTACATGCTTGTGGCACTTCCATGTATGGTCAAGGTCAAGGTCAAGGCCATTGTGGGGTGGAAATGGCTCCCAGGCACATTCTTCCTGCCCACTGTGCTGGGCAAGAAGGTGCAGTATTTGGGGTTGACCAGAGCAGGCCCTTTTGCTGGCGGGGAGTGTGGCAGGTGGGACATGGAGCAGCACGTGGCTGGGAAGGTGCAGAGGCAGCTTCAGGGTCTGGCATATTGTTTTGAATTTAGTGAAGTTTGTGGAATTTGTCAGCTTTTTAAAACTTGTAATTTGTTTGGACTTTTCTCATTCTAAACAAGTTTTCACTTGTATGCCTAATTTTGCTTTTGAGTTTCTGAATTTCTGAATTCTGAATTCTGAGTTCTTTTTTTTTTTTTCTGGAGACAGGTCTCTCTCTGTCACCCAGACTGGAGTGCAGTGGTGTGATCTCAGCTCACTGCAGCCTTGACATCCTGGGCTCAAGTGATCCTCCTACCTCAGCCTCTTGAGTAGCTGAGACCACAGGCATATGCCACCACACCCAGCTAATTTTTGTATTTTTTGTAGGGATGGCATTTTGCCATGTTGCCCAGGCTGGTCTTGAACTCCTGAGCTCAAGCAGTCCCCCTGTCTTGGCCTCCCAAAGTGCCGGGATTATAGGTGTGAGCCACTGTGCTGGGCCCTGCATTTCCTTTTTATGGAACCCGTGCGCTCCACCCTTCAGCAGGCATCTGGGCTCTGCCGCTGTCTGCTGAGCCTGTCTTCTCCTTTGTGGCTGAATGGTGCTCAAGGGGATGTCCTCGGGGCGGGATTGGCTGAGTCCCCAACCTGGAGGCTTCTGGGGCTGCTTCTAGGCATCACCATTTCCCTCACCTAGGGGAGGTGGGGCCAGGAGGCAGATTGAACAGGCCCTAGGCCCAGGACCAGGGCCAGCTGTTTCTCCTCGGACACTTAGAACTTTTCAGAACGGGCATTTTCAACCCTCTCTTCTCTTCCTCTACCCCCTGTCCTCAGGCTGCAGTGCCTTGAAGAATCCCATTTAAGAATCATTTGGGATTAAGGCATCACCTTCTCCAGTTGCTTTCTTTTTCTTTTTTCTTTTTCTTTTTTTTTTTTGAGACGGTGTCTTGCTCTGTTGCCAGGAGTGCAATGGCACTATCTCGGCTCACTGTAACCTCCACCTCCCAGGTTCAAGTGATTCTCTTGCCACAGCCTCCCGAGTAGCTGGGACTACAGGCCCCTGTCACTACGCCCAGCTAATTTTTATATTTTTAGTAGAGATGGGGTTTCACCATGTTGGCCAGGATGGTGTTGATCTCCTGACCTCGTGATCTGCCTGCCTTGGCCTCCCAAAGTGCTGGGATTACAGGCATGAGCCACCGTGCCCGGCCGAGGTTTTCTTTTTTAAAATAGCCAGTGCTATCACTCAGTGTTTACACATAAAAATATGTAGGTGATATATCAGGTGAACAGAGCAAGATAAAAATACACACATACTTTTTATCCACAATACATAAAATTATCCCAAAGGAATGTGCGTACACTGAGAAGGATGGGTGGGAATCCACAGTAGCATAGAAAGGCCTTGTGTGTGTGTGTGTTTAGAGTTGCTTGTGTTTTATGAGTACGTGTGTGTTTGTGTGTGTGTTGAGGGAAGCAGTCTATGGGGATAAATGCAAAGCAGCCTAAAGAATTTTCCAAAGAAAAATGAAAGCCCTGACAGGCCTGGCTGTGGTGGCTTCTGAAGGGAGACCCAGGCCTGCTTGGACGAGGGGCTCAGCGGGAAACCTGACCCCACCAGGTGCCTTCAGCTGCCTCCCCTCAGGCCAAAGCCCTGACACACCACAAACCCACAGGACAAAGCCTGGAACTGAAACTGGTTTTGAAAAGTGGGATTTGTACACAGTCCCGTGGAATGCAGCTTAGTCTTTCTCTGTCGCCCAGACTGGAGTGCAGCCCACACCCTTCACTGTCATTGGCTGTTGCCCAGTGCCGTGCTCTCCTGTGAGCGAGGACAGGGTTGACGGGGGGATGTCCCTCTGTGGTTCTTGAAGTTCTGCCTGGCTGCCCCCACTGCCCTCCAATGATTCCTCTCCAGCCTGAGTTTCCTTTCCAGCCACACTAGGAGCCCTGGAGCCCCAGAGATGCTCATCAAAAGCATGTGCAGTGGACCCCTTTGATTCTCCCTCGCCGCCTTGTTCAGAAGCCCCGTGTGTAAAGCAGACAGAAGCCGAGCTGCTGCAGCTTAGCTAAGTCTTTGAGGGATGAGGGTGGCTCAGGGGCAGTGGGTGTCTCAGTGTCACTCCTCTGCCCCACCCTCCACTCAAAGTCAGGAACACAGACCTTACTCTTGCTCACCGTGCTTTGCCTTGAACCCTGCCTGGAGTGCAAAATGTTTCCCTCTCCTTCCACATCTCCCAGCGGCTCTTGCCCTTGGAAAGGCCTAGAAGGTGCAGAGGAGTGAGGCCACTTGCCAGGCATCCTGCAGCTTTCTCCTCAAACTCCAGCTGCCTGGCTCCTAGGACACCAGTGCTAGCTTGCGGCCCCTTCCTTGGGGCTGTGACTGCCATGTCCCTCCTTGTTTACGCTTTTCAAGCGGCAAGACAAAGATTGGTTGAAGAGTAAGTGGTGTCTACAGCTGCCTTGAAGAAGAGCAGGAGTGTGTCTCAGGGCTGCATGCTACTCAATTCCTAACAAGTTCTTGTGTTCTGGCCCTATTTCTACCGACCAGCCCTGGGGGTGGGGTGCAGTGGGGAGGGGAGGTTGAGGAATAGGAGCAGGAGGTTACACAGCTGGTCCGTGCAGGGAGGTCTCGGGAGTGGCCCCCTACAGTCTCCAAGTCCCCTTGGGCATGTGACTGAGCACTTCCTTGGTTGATGGGCTGGCTGAGGCCTAGGAGCCAGTCTCAGGTCCTTTCTGCCCTCACCACCCTAGAACAGGCCTGGTGAGGCTGGTGGGGTAGGGGCGAAGCTGTGGATCTCCGGCCACTATTGGAACCCTGTGGACTAGACAAAGAATGTAGCAAAGGAGACAGTGACATTTGGCCAACCCCCATCTGGAGAGTATGTGATGAGCTCATGCCCCCTGGGGTTTCTTCCACGGTGGGAAGAACTCTTTGATCCTTGCCTGAGGCTGTTTTTAGCCCCAGAGTCCAAGCTTGGGATGTGCCGAACTCTGGGTTTCCTGGGGCTGCCCCAGTGTCTCTGCTGCATGGATGCCGTGATTGGGCTTGGGAGGAACCACATTTATGTCATCCATCACCCCGGGGGAAGTGGGCATCTGGAGGAAGTGGCGAACCGCCGTCCCACCTCTGCCCGGAGCAGGAAGCACAGGCAGTGAGGCACCTACGCACCCGCTTCCTGGAGTCATACTTCATTTCCCAAATTAGGAAATCACGCAAGGAAAAGAATAAGCATCCATGTTTTAAAACAAACAGGAAGTTGTTATGGCCACTTTGGGCAGAGGGACGTCTATGTCATGGGAGTCCTGCGTGAGCAGCTTTGTCTGGGTTTTGCCATTGAACAAGCATTGACCGAATGCCTGTCAAGTACAGGGCCTGAGAAAAGTCCTGAGACTAGGGCATATAGTGGTCAATAAGTGGTGGTTCTTGCCGTCACCACGTTCATGGTCTAATGTGAGTGTGACAACAGTGCAGGGAAAGCAGGAAACAGGGCTCTTGGGGGCTCAGAGTCAGGGTGAGCAGCCCACCCGCTGGGGGCCGGGGAAGGTACAGTGGGCTTTTCTGGCTGCCACCACCTGCCCCTCTGCTTTCCTCCCAGAGCACTGTTATTCCCTGAGGATCCACCTGTCCTGCACAGAGCCCTTATGCTGCGGAGGCAGCAAACTCTGCTCCAGCTTCCGGTAGAAATGGATCCCACTGGGTTCACACCAGCCAGCATATTCCATTCCTGGCCTCGGCCACTGGCTCCTGGGTGGATGTGTGGCTCAATCAGAGTGAATCTCGGGACATCTGCTTTGCCTGCTGAGAGGTTCTCTCTCTCGTCTCTTGTCTGTCTCTGATGTGAGAGATGAGCGTGTAGTCAAGGGAGATTCTAAAAGTCACCTTGAGACCACACAGGAAGCCAGCCTTATGATAAAGATAAAACTATGAAAAGCAGAGGTGAAACAATGAAACTACGTCCTTGGTGACATTTTTGAGCCACTGGGTCAAGCTGGTAGCAGCGGTGGGCTGTTCAGAGTGGCTGCTACCATTGCGCTGGCTGCAGCAGGCGGGGGGAAGGTGGTGGCCGCGGGAGCAGATGTGGTAGTGGCAGTGGTGGCAGTGGGACTCCTGTGCCCTGCAACCCCTGTGTCCCCCATACCCGAGGCACATGACTGTACCTTTCTCACAGTTGCGTGGCTGGGCAGGACCCAGTGCCAGGCCTGGAGCCTCTGCTGCTCCGGACTCTGGCTCTACCTCACCACTCTCACCCACCACTGCTGCAGGGAGGGTGCAGGGAGGAGGCAGACAGTCCCTGGAGCCCACTCCTGGGAGCCTCCCAGAGTCCACTGCCCTGGGGTCCACTGCGAGGGGGCCGGGCAGAGTCACCCGATGGTGGGGAAACAGCACAGTTAGAGGCAGAGGGGCCAGGAGAGAGGGACCCTGAGGCAGAGCTGGGCCCAGGGTAGAGCTGGCAATTGCTCATTGTTCCATCGCTCCTTGGCCTCCCCATGCTTTTGGGGGCCAGGAGCAGGCAAGAGTCCTGCCCTCCTGGGCATGGCTGCAGTCGCCCAACTGTGACTGCAGACCCAGACATCTCTGCACTCTCCGGGGCCTGGGAAGGCCCCCTTACCCCTGCAGGTTTGAAGGTGTCTGCTTCCGCTGCCTGGCCTCTCCCCACTACCAGCGCCCACTGTGATCTCAGAGTAAGGCTGGGACCAAGCCTGGTGCCATCACAGCCCAGCTGGGTGTGCACACGCTCAGGGTAGTGCTGACATGCCAGCCCCCTGCCTCCTCAGCCCCCTCTGGACTTGGGCACTGACAAGCATGAGAAGGGGGCTAAGGGGGTGTGAGGACAGCTCAGCACTGGGCTGCAGGCACCCCTTGGTATGAACAGCCTGGGTGCCCTGAACAGTGGCAGGAGGCAGACAGGGTCCTGGATGGAAGAGGGTAGGTCCCCAGTGAAGCCCCATGTTCAAGCTGGGGAGGGCCTGAAGCTGGGGGCTGAGCCACCAGTCCTAAGAACCAGAGGGGCAAACTTGTGGTGCTTTTCTTTGGGCCCACCCATGGCTGCCCATGGATCTATCAGCACACATTTCCTCCCTTCTCAAGCTCATAAAATCCCCAGACTCAGTGAGACTCAACTAGAGGATGGAGAAAGGATGGGACAATCAGCTGCAGAGAGGAGCTACCCTTTCTGCTGAGAGTTGAAGAGATGATGGGACAGCCAGCGTTACAGCTATAGAGATAAGCTACCCTCTCTGCTGAGAGCTGAACACTTGTGTGGACACCCTGGCTACAGAGAGGAGTTGCTCACTGGGGGTCTCCTCTGAGCTATTCCATTGCTCAATAAAGCTCCTCTTCATCTTGCTCACCTTCCACTTGTCTGTGTACCTCATTCTTCCTGGACACGGGACAAGAACTGAGGATCTCCCAAGTGGCAAGGCTAAAAGACCTGTAACACAAACAGGGCTGAAACATGCCCCTTGCTCTCCAAGTTGTGGATGAAGAGAAGGAGAGAAGGGCTGTGGCCCTTTGGGGACCCCAAGCCTGGGAGCTCCCTGAGCCAGGGCTGTGACTTCCTCTTTGGGGCCCCGCAGTTCCTGGCATCTCCAAGCTTCTAGGCACCACCACGTTCTGCAGTGTCATCTGGGGAAGCGGCTTGTGGTGCACCTGGTCCAGCCACAGCCTCCCAGAGAGCCGGCACCTGTGCCTGCTGGCACCTGGAACTGCCCACCCCACAGCAGCAGCTCATGTGTTTGACTGTGCACAGTGGCTGGACCCCACCCACACTCGCTCACACACCCCTCACTGCTCCACACCTGACTTGCAGTCTCCCTGGGAGGTGTGGGATCCAGGCTGGTAGTGCAAACTGTGTGAACTGAGTGCAGACTGCCAGGCTGAGTGGGCAGAACAAGCCCAATGGGCCTGAGTAAAACTGGGGCAAAGGCACCACCGGCCACAGAAGTTTCCAGCCAGAAAAGCAACACCCCAAGGATCCTGTAACAAAACCAGTCCTAACATTCACTTTACCTCTGAATTTCCCTGCTTATGTGAATAATACATTCCTTTTTTAATTTAAACCACTCTGAGATAGCTTTTGTTGTTGCTGCTGTTGTTATTTTGAACACAGACTCCTAAACGAAGTGGGCTCCTGCTCCGTGACCAAGCTGGCACTCGAGATGGATCTTGAAGCATGTGCTCTAGAATGCTCCAAAGCATTCTTTTCTGCAGCCCTCTGATTTAAGCCCTGATCCAATACATCTTCACTGAGCAGTGACCGTATGCCCTGTCTTCAGCAGAATGCTGGGATACACAGATCAATGAGATGGTGTCCTATGATCCCTGCTGGAGAAGCTCATGCCTTACAGGGGATCCAGATGGGTGTACCCGTCACTGCTACAGGGACACATGGAAGGCTCTGTGGCCCAGAGAGGAGGGGGCAGCCCCTCTGCGGGGAAGTCAGTGAGGATAGCCTGGGCCGTATTGACTCCCCTCCCCCGACTTTCCTCCAAGAGCTGTCCCTCCCCGACTGCCAACTCTCACTCGGTGGAACCAGGCCTGGGCAATCAGAGCATTCCTCCCATCTGGCACAGGGACTGACTCCAGGATTGCCCCTGACCCCAAGCCAGACGAATGAAAGTGTCATCTGGGCCTTGGCTGGAATCTTGGGGTTGGTGGGATGATAGGATGTTCGTAGCTGCCGGGGTCATCTTAGGGCTTCCTCCCAACCAGAGGAACTCAGGTCTTTGTGTGGTGGCTCTAAAAGAAACAAAAAAATTTGCTGCTGGAGGTTGTGATGTGCCCATCTCCATGAGTCCCAGAACTGTTGTATCTGGGAGCAAGAAGGGACCTCCAACTCTTCGGGTCTGGCCCACTCATGTTACTGGTGAGAAAGCAGAGGCCCAGGTGGGCTGGGTGGCATGCTCAGGTCCTCTTGGAAGCAGGGCAGAGGTGGGAAGGAATGCCAGCACCCACCTGCCCCACTCCCCACTCACCATACCCAGCACCTGTTCTTGTCCCTTCCAGCATCTCAGCATGAAGTTGTCCTCCGCTCTGAGGGGAGAGGTCTGCCTTTCTAGGCCGGCTGGAACTGTGGTGAAGACTGCCCAGAGCCTAGCGTGCCAGGCCCTGACCCTGCTGATCACCTTCCACAGACAGCGGTGTGGGGATGGGGGAACTCCTGAAGGGGGCGAGCTTAGCACACTGCTTGGCTCTGAGCAGGTGGGGTTCTGCAACTGAGCTCAAGGTTACAGCTGTGCAGGTTGCTTCAGGTTGGGAGGGTCATGTATATACACATCCATCACCAGGAGGTGAGGGAGGAAGGGCTCCAGAAGCCTCACCTCCCTGCCGCGCTGGCCAGGGCCTTGGCACGGGGCAGGGGGATGAAGTGTTTCGTGTTTCTCATGTGGTACTGTTGCAAGAAAGACACAAATTTAGATGTGTCTTTCTTAGTAGATGCCCAAACAGAGCTGGAGAAAGACCAGGCAGAGACTAGTGAATGGAAAGTAGAGGGCAGATGGGTGAGCAGCCGGCTTTCCCTCCCGAGAATGACCTTGTCTGCCACGCCTGTGGCTCCCAGCACTGACTGTGTGATCCGCAGGGCCCAGTGCAAATGCAAGATGCGGCCCCACTTGTCAAAAATTGTTCGGAATTTCAAAATGGCAATGGCAGAGCATTAAACCCAGAATGGGGTCAGGGCAACCGCAGTCACACCCATGAAACCTGCCCTGTCTGTGCCGTCTCTATGTGGGGAAGGGCTCTGGCTGCTTATTGGACTCTTTAGGAGCTGGCTCGGGGAAGTGCTTAGGAGCCCAAGTCTCTGCAGCCAGACTGGGTTTGAACCACAAGACCTCAGGATTCCTTTGTCTGTAAGATGGAGATAAAAACAGGGTCATCGTGGGTATTTGGTAAGTCAGCATGTAAATTGCTCAGCCGAGTGCCTGGCCCATAGTCAGATTATGCGAAGGTTTGTTATTGTTATGGAGGTGAATATTTGTCTCCACCTCCCTGGCTCACATCTGGGCCTCCTCACCTGCCCCCTGCAGGCTCCAACTGCCTGCTAGACACAGGAGAGTGGTCATGTTTAGAGGCCAAGCTGGGTCCTGGGACCCAGGCCCACCCAGTGCCCTCTCACCTTGTCTTCCGTCAAGAGCAGGCCAGCGTGAGCCAGGGCTGGCACAGCAGAATCCACTCCCCTGCTCCAGGAGTACACAGCTGTGGTTGCTGGGAAGCCTGGCCTCGTGAACCCGATGGTCTGACCCCTCAGCCACTCTCCCTGGAGTGTGGAGGTGGGAAGGCCACCAGGGTCATCTGAGGGCCTGGATAGGGGAGCGGAGGGGAAGGCTGGGGCTGCCCTCTTCTCTGGGGCAGTGGCGCTAGGAGGGACAGTGTGCCAGGTTGAGCTGTGAGAGGGGAGAGGCGGGGAGTGGAGGCCACCAGGTGGACTCCAAACCCTGGACTCCTAGCCCTGCTCTGCCCACTGGCTTATCCCCGGCCAGTCCTCAGTCATCCCTCTGGGGTGCTGTTGCCCCTCTGCCAAATGGGATGAAGACTCCTGAGTGCAACAGAGATTCTCTGATGAGCAAAAATAGGAGAGAGAGCAAGAGTGGCTGGGGGGGGGCGGTGGGGGGGGAGAGAGAGAGAGAGAGAAACAAAAACAGAGAGACGAGGAGGGAGGGGCATGAATATAGGCAAGCAGGGGCCAGCGCAGATGTGCGTCTACTCAGGTTATTTATCCCATCCTCACAGGCATGCTGGCTTCAGGAGGGGAAGCTCTGGACCTGGTGCCTGGAAGTGCCTCCTATCCCTGGGTCTGGTCCCCCCCAGGCCAGCAAGCATTGTTTTTAGGCTGGTTAGCTCACATTGAGACGAGGGAGGGTGTCTGGCACCTGCTGGGGGTCTCTGAGCTGGACACCTCTACTGAGCTTGCCCTCGAAGGCCCACTTGGTGCTGACAAGCTGTCTGGGTCTCAGCTGACCAGGATGACCTAATGTTCCACTGGGTCTGCTTCTCTGCCATCTTTCCAGGGATGGCCCTTAGCTGACCCTGGCTTCTGGGCCCCCAGACCCAGGCACCTTGAGGAAGAATAGCAAACAAGCCGGATTTCAGGAGGCACAGGGCCAGTGTATGACCTTGTAGTGTTTGCTTTTTTAAACTTAAAAATATACAATTTTAATTTTCATCATGAAGACAATTGTGTTCTTGGCACTTCCAGGCAGCCCCTGTCTTGGCCAGTTCCTCAATTAGGTGCCTCTCAAGAGGGAAAAAGCCAAAATACAATTACTTGAGGAACAATGGGCTGGGGCTATATTTAACACGGGGCCAGCCTGGGGGACCACATGCTCACCCCCTCCCTGGCTCCTCTCCCTCCTGTCTTAGCCCTCACCTTCCTGTCCCTCTGTCTGGGTTCCCTGGTCTCCCAGCTGCCCCACCTCACTGTCTCCAGCTGTCTGCACCCTGAAGCTGTTACTGATGGACAATCAGACAAGCCTCTCCCAGGATGGCTGCAAACTCCTTCCTCCCCAGATCCGCTGAGCAGCCTCGCGCCTCTGAGGTAGGTCACTTCTGAGTCAGAGATAGAAAAGTCAGTGTCACTGAGCAGAACCAGCGACTCTGGGGGTGGAGTTGTCTGAAAGAAAACCTTCCCAGTCTCCATCAGCCACCTTTGGATCTTAGAAACACTCTATCCCCAATACCCAGCTCCGTAACTCACAAGGGACACTCCCTGCCTTTGTCTTGGCTGATCCTCATTGTAATCGTGTGAGACAGGCCCATTTTACAATGGAAAGCACTGAGGCTCTGAGAAGTTACATTAGTAGCAGAGTTACCACAATGCCAGGAACTTTTCTGCCTGGACAAGTCAGTGCCTGGGGGTTTTGGTGCCAGGTGTGCATCACAGGCAGGTGGCCACTGAGGTCTCAGTTGTCAGGTCTAATAAGTGTGATGTCCAGATGCTGGGGCAGGGGACAGCTTCTTCATTTGTGGGCTTTTTATTAGCATGTGGTACCCATAGGAGCGCCCTCCATGGAGAAGGGATGTGGTGCAACTCATTCAGACAAGGGTCATGCAAGGAAGATGGGAGAGGAGGCCTGGAGCAGGCAGCTCGGACGCCTCCTCAGAGAAGCCTCCCGAGACCACCCGGTGAGGTCAGAACATGCTCCTCTGGGTCTCCCACAGCACCACGGACCTTTCCTTCATTGCACTTATCATGGGCCCAACCTTATCCTTATGCCCATGGGTTTTCATTTTGTTTTGTTTTTTTACTCCCTGTGTCTTCAAACATACTGTGAGCGCCTTGAGGACAGGGATATGTCCTTCTGTGCACACCAGAAAAATTTCAAAGCTCTTCCTCTCAGATGACAAGGACTACTCTAAATCCAGAGACACTTCAAATGGGTGTTCATTGATCAACCACGCCAGCCTTTGTGGTCCTTTGGGCTGCCAGGGACATGTAGCATGAGGCACAAGGTTCTAGCCATAGGCCAGGCTTGCTACAAGCCTAGTGTCCTTTGCATATCCCATTGGAAATCCTGATTTCTTAGGGATCCTCTCTGCTCACAGATTGTGATTCTGGTTTGTGCATTTATTATTTTATTTTATTTTTTGAGATGGAGTTTCACTCTTTTCGCTCAGGCTGGAGTGCAATGGCGTGATCTTGGCTCACTGCAACCTCCGCCTCCCGGATTCAAGCAATCCTCCTGACTCAGTCTCCCGAGTAGCTGGGATTACAGGCACCCACCACTACACTAGGCTAATTTTTTTTTTTCTGTTTTTTTTTTTTTTTTTTTTTTTTTTCTTTTTTGAGACGGAGTCTCGCTCTGTCACCCAGGCTGGAGTGCAGTGGCCGGATCTCAGCTCACTGCAAGCTCCGCCTCCTGGGTTCACGCCATTCTCCTGCCTCAGCCTCTGTATTTTTAATAGAGACCAGGTTTCGCCATGTTGGCCAGGCTGGTCTCGAACTCCTGACCTCAGGTGATCTGCCCACCTCAGCCTCTCAAAGTGCTGGAATTACAGGCATAAGCCACTGTGCCAAGCCGTGATCCTGGTTTAAATGGCCCTTCCTTGAAGTGTTCCCGTCAAGGGGCTCCTTTTGACTGCATTAGCATCTTAAGTATTCCTTGAGGGTGGGAGATTAGGGGGAGGGTGTTGAGGGGAGGGTGGGTGGTGGACAAAGTGATGGGGAGGTTGTGGTGGGGTGGGAGGTTAATGGCAGCAATAGAGTGGACGGAAGTGTGGCTGCATCAGTGATGCTCTGCTAAAGAGAGATCAATTGGGAGATCCACCAGGTCAGACTAGGATCTATCGGTGATCAGCTGGCGAGATCTCCTGGCCAACGTGTTCATCTAAAGACCAAAGATGGGTTAAATGCCTAGCTTATGTCCTGTTCCCATGTGCTGTGTATCCCATAGTGGGTAAACCAGACCAGCAGGAATTAAAACCTGCAGTTAATATTCAACAGCTGGTAAAGGGAGAGGAGGATGCTGAGGCTTGCAGCTACCATTACCTCCCAGGGAGAAGTCATCAAAGGAGGGAACGGGGTGAGAAATGCACTCAAGAGCATCCAGAGACCCTATACTGCCCGGCTCTGGGGCTCCAATTCCAGCTTGTGGTGCCAACACATCCCAGTTCCTCCTCAGGGACAGCAGGAAGGGGCTCTGAGAACAGGCCACCATCAGTGCAAACAACTGAGAACCAGGAGAATCCCCCAGCCCTTAAATTCACATAGGCCAAAAGATAAATTTTAAGGGATTCAGCTGAACTTGCTCCAACCACAAACACTAGACAAATAATCTGAAGCACTCAACAAGCGTGAAATCCGGCCAGCTCTGCCCTGCCGGGTTCCTTGTAACTCGAGGAGCCAGCAGCAGCCATCCGTTGTGACTAAAAGCATCTGGGTCAGGAGAAACCTTGTTCAGTTCAGCTGGTGCAGACCCCCGAGAGCCCCTCCCCAAGTGCTTGGCTCCTTGAAGCTTCCCTGGCCTGGATCTAACAGTAACGTCTTGGATTTACAGTGCTTCTGGCTCCAGGGGGCTTTGTAGACATCATCTAATTGAGAGGAGAGGAGGGGTGGCGTTGTGGGGAGCAAGGATCCTCTTTTTTTTTTTTTTTGAGATGAAGTCTCACTCTGTTGCCCAAGCTGGAGTGCAGTGACACGATCTCCGCTCACTGCAACCTCCACCTCCTGGGTTCAAGCGATTTTACTGCCTCAGCCTCCCAAGTAGCTGGGACTACAGGCATGCACCACTATGCCCATGCCCCCAGCTAATTTTTGTATTTTTAGTAGCCGGGAGCGGTGGCTCATGCTTGTAATCCCAACACTTTGGGAGGCCGAGCTGGGCAGATTACAAGGTCAGGAGTTCAAGACGAGCCTGGCCAACACAGTGAAACCTTGCCTTTTTTAAACTGGGAAGGCTGCTGGGCAGGAGACAGAGATGTGAGAAAGCCTGTGCCATGTGGCCCCCTGAGAGCCACACAAACACAGTCTCAGGGTGAAAGATCTTTACTGGGGCCTCCTGTGTACCAGCCCTGTGTTGGGAGCTCAGAAGCCTGAGGAGTTCAGAGGCATGGGGCACAGGCTCTGCTCCTCAGGAGCCCTTGACCTGGTACATATGAATGAGGCCCAGCCACAGGCCCTAGGGTAGACAGAGTGTGGTTAGAGGCCTGGACATGGGGTCCTGCCTGCTGTCTCCTGGCGGTCTACCTTACAGATTCCCGCTAATCCTTCTCTACTCTGCTTTCCTGGCTCTTCAGCCTGGCGCTGAAGCCATTTGATGTCCAGTGGCTGCAAAGGGTATTTCCATCTTTCACTGTCAGCTGTTGCTTCTGAGCCCCTAGCATGTGCGGGAGGCCCTTACAACTGCAATCATGGTGCTCTATGGTGTTGGTGAGGGGCCTGGGGTCCCAGAGGAGCTGTGGTTTGCTGGACGTCAGCTGGTGGGTGGGAGAGTGGGATTCAAACCCAGCCCATGCTCTTTTGATAACATCCTGAAAGAAAGCAGGGCATCCGACAAGGATGGACAGAGACTGGCTCTAGGAGAGGTGTGCACATCTTTGGAGGCGCATGGGCTGAAGGAGTGTCCGGGACAGGAGGAGGAGCATGTTTGGAAACAGAGCAAGGACAGAGCTGTCCATGTTGAAAGGACAAGAGGGAGGTCAGATGACAGGGGCAGAGAGAGTCAGGGGAGGGAGAATGAGCTGGGGCCTGGAGAAGAGACAGGTCCTGGAGGCGGATAGGGTGGGCCCTGTAGATAAAGCTGGGACTGTGTCCAGTCTGCCAGGGATGTTCCAGTTGGCATGAGGACCCCGTATTCTTATTACCTGCTTCCACTCCTCTTTTTGTGAAGCTGTTCTGGATGTACCGGCCTCATATGCCACCCCCACCTCCATGCCTAGCATAACTGCCTGCACAGACAGGCTGACTACAAATGAGTGTCAAATGATGGGGTCTCCAAGGATGCTCAGTGGCATGGAGCTTTGGAGGCCTGGCTGAGCACTCGAGTGAGGGGATGTTTGATTTTACTACTTGCACAGTGAAAGCCCAACACTCCCAGCTGGTCTGTATGGCTTCATTTTCTATGTCAAAGAACCAGGATAACACAAGTAGCTATTATTTATTAACTATTTTCTATGCACTGAGCACTGGGCTGGAAACTTTACAAACTGCTTAATCTTCACAATGACTGTACCAGGTAGGCTCAGAGAGGTTAGGTAAGTTTCCTGAGGTCACACAGCTAGAACATTCTGACTATAATTTTAAGGTGATTTCCCCAAAAAGAGAACCCTTTCAAAAGACCCTGCCCCAGAGTAGCTGCTTGAAACATATTTGTTGACTCAAAAATTGAACTTAATTGAGTCTTCAAGGATGGGTGGGATTGCATTTGTTGAAACAGCAACAAGGAACCACGAGCTGTCCAGGCTGGGGGCCAGCATGAGAGAAGACAGAGGGGAGGCCATGAGTGGGTGTAGGGGAGGCAGGAAGGAGAGCTGCTCACCAGTGGGAAGCCTCTGCTTTGGGGAGGGACAGGAGGGAAAGCTGGTGGCTCGTGGGGTGGGTGATACTGCTGCTGCTGAGTTTGGAATGCAGGATAATAGGGAACCATTGTAGGTTCTGGAGTGAGAGCAGATGAAACTGGTGTTGGATGTTGGCACTAAAGGATATGGGGATGGATAGAGAAAGAACAGACTAGAAAAAGAGAAGCCAAAATGAGGCTAAGTCAGAGAAGAAAAGATAAACTAGAGTGAGAAAGAAAGAAAGAAGGAGCGCCATGAGGTCCCGGGAGAGGGAGACACACCGGTAAGTGATTAATTGCTACCATTTGTGCACCGTAATTCACCAAGCCCCCGCATATATGTTATCTCATTTGATTTAGTCCTCAAACCCGGCCTATGAAGTCATAGTTCACTCCCACATACGGAGCCCTGCTGGATGCCAGGTGCTCTATGTACATTTCCTGTAGCCCTGTCAACAGCCACAAAGGATAAGTATGACCCTTTTACAGACCATGTACCTGCAGATTGGGCAGTTTAAGGAACTCACCCAACATAAAAGACCAGATCTATCTGGCTCTGTACCTAGGTCTGACCCACTGTTCCGGACTTGATCCCATTCACAGAGGAGGAAGCTGAGAGAAGTCCTGGATGCTGCAGGAGACTCGTAAGCATCTTGGTGGCGTCTGTTCCATTTGGCTCCATGCCCATGGCTTGTCTTGCTGAAACCCACTTCCACACTTTAGCCTTGGGGCTTGGATGCCACGTGGCCCTTTCACCTCACCCAAGCCCCTGGGCCATTTCTGCTGGTCTTGTGATTCCTCAAATGAATGCATCCCCTTAACGCTCTTGGAGGAAGCTCTTCCAGATTCCTCAAGTCAGCCCATAATAGAACCTTGGTGAGTGTAGGTAGGTTCTTGAGAGGAGACAGACTGCAGACCAACTCTCGCCTTGCCAAATGGGGATCAGGGCTTGGCACTGTGAGGGTTGGAGAGCTCTTTATCAGGCTTCGGGCCTGGATGGGAAGCAAACTCCAGGGACATGAAGACATTCAAGGGGCCAGGGACTGGGCCTGGTCCAGGGGAGGGCTGTTCACAGACCTGGTGCAGGCTGCAGGACTTAAGAGGCCATGCGCAGGACCCAGTGGTGGGTGCCCTGCCACCAGGATGGGCACTCCCTGTATCCAGCTCCACGCAGCCATAGTTCCAGAACCACTCACCGGCCCTCTCAGCTGCCTCTCTTGGTTGGAGGGTGGGGATTCTGAAGCTTTATGGGGCCTGCAGAAGGGGGAGGCCTGTCTGTGGGCTCCTGCCACCACAGGTGTCTTCTCAGTAGGGGAATGGAAAGCTCTGGGGGAAGAGGGTGCTAGGGGTGGCTAGGTCACCACACCACTGCCAAGTAGGCTAGCCTGCCCCGCCAGCTGGAGAGGCTTCCTAAATACCTGTTGACTGAGTAGCAGAAAGGGAGGCCAGTCTGAGTTAGAGTTTACCCTGGAGAGGGACTGCGTGAAAGGCATATTCAAACAAGACACTAGAAGTCCCTCCGGGACCTGCCCTAAGGAATAGAGAATGGCTGTCATTAGTATCTTATGAATGAATGTCGTAGGAAGGTAACCTGAGCCTTCCTTGGGTCAGAGTGCTTAAGGTCTGCTCTCCAAAGTGTCTCCGTGTCCTCCTGGAGCCTGCTTGTGAATCTCAGCAGAAAGCTTTGGTTGTCAGAGGCAAGCTTCAGCCTGGCTCTTCTGGAAGAGCTCCAGCTGCCCCCCGCCCTTGACACTGCCCCTTGCAGGATGAAGGTTTATATAAGGAATTGCTGGGTCCTGCTGTGTGTCTACGTGTCATCCTGAGCTGCCAGGTTCCTGAAAATAGACAGATGTCCTATGTGCCAGGACTCCGGTCCTCCTGTCTGGGGCTCCCCTGGGGGTCCAGGTGAGCTGGGCCAATGAGGGCCAACCCTCCCGACCATTGCACCTCTCTGCGCAGCTAGGGTGCAAGCTGGGGGTGAGACAGAGTTAACTTGCAGGCCCCTGGCTGTAGGGATGGCGCCCAACCTACCCTGATGGACAGAATTCTATGTGTTGAAGGAAGGTTGGGCTAGAGTCTAACCTCCCACCTCTGCCCCTTGGCTTCTTCTTATCCCACTCTCCAGCCCGGTGACCTGGCCTAAGAGAATGCCTCTCAGGTATGTGACCAGCAGGGACTGCATGTCCTGATGGCCTTGTGCTCATAATGGGAAGCCAGGCAGATGCAGAACCCCGGCTATGGGTTCTAATCCAACCCTGGATTCCATGAATGGACAAGGATGGTGGCAGGGTCTGCCAGCATGCTTGGTGGGATCTGCCATCCCCTGAGCCAGTGCCCCAAGAAGGTGGGAAGTAGCCTGCTTTCCTCTTCTGCCAAGGGCAAGCCCTTCCTTGACAAGGGTAACCCACAGGGCTCCATGGCATGCACGGGAGAGGGATGCAGGCATGCCGGGCTCTGCCTCTCAGAGCCCACTGGGCTTTCTAACGAGAAGTGGCTTAGGCCATTAGGAGGGATAGAAGGCTGGTGCTTTGACCAAGCTGGTGGTTCGGGGGCATCAAGAGTGGAACTTCCGTGCCCAGGCGCAGTGGCTCACACCTGTAATCCCAGCACTCTGGGAGGCCGAGACGGGCGGATCACGAGGTCAGGAGATTGAGACCATCCTGGCTAACACGGTGAAACCCCGTCTCTACTAAAAAATACAAAAAACTTGCCGAGCGAGGTGGCGGGCGCCTGTAGTCCCAGCTACTCGGGAGGCTGAGGCAGGAGAATGGCATAAACCTGGGAGGCGGAGCTTGCAGTGAGCTGAGATCCGGCCACTGCACCCCAGCCTGGGCGACAGGGCGAGACCCCCTCCCAAAAAAAAAAAAAAAAAAAAAAAGAGTGGGACTTCCAAATCAATAGCCTGTGGGACAAAATGGTTTTTAATAGGCCCATGCAGTGTGGGTTTTTTTTTGGTTTGTTTTGTTTTGTTTTTGCTGTGCACTTTTGTTTTGAATTTTGAATTCGCTGTCGGCACTTAAATTTAAGAATCTTTTACATACAAATCTGGATTTCCAGGTTCTCTGGAAAAATCAGAAGACCTGGGCTGCAACTGAGTGGCAGGTGCCCCTCTGGAGCTCCTTGCCCATCAGCATCCCTCCAGCTCACTGCCTTAACTTTGGTCACTTGCCTGGCACTGGAGCCAGTGAGGCTGTGACCCTGGAACTGATGCTTTGGGCGGGGACAGTCCTCATGGGTGCTCTGTGGGGTCTGTCTTCTGGGGAAGGCTGGCCCAGGTACGTGATGGGTGGGGGTGGGTGTGTGCCTGATGACTGGGGTGGCAGAGGTAAGTGCCTTCGCAGCTAGGCCAGGGGAATTCACCTCTGTAGGGAGTTATGAGATCCCTAACCCCACCCACCTCATTCAGGAGGGTAAGGATTGGGAGGGTCAAAGGTTTTTTCTGGGAAGGGGGCAGCTTTCCCCGAAGTGCTGAGCTCCTAAACTCCAGCCCGATTAGAGGCTAGAGGAGGAGGAGGAGGAGGAGGAGGAGGGGGTCTTCCTCTAGTGTCAGGGCTCAAGGCCATGACCAGGAGCTCTGATCACCAAGGCCCCAGCGTGGCGAGGAAGGCCTGTCAGGAGCACATCCGAGGCCAAGTCAGCTGCTGCCTTCCCCATCTCTCCATCCCGCTGCCAACAACTCCACGGAGTCTCCTTTGGCAGAGCCTGAACCCAGGTTTTCTGTGGCCGCAGGTGGCTGGGCAGGGGTGAGGACAGCCTCAGGGCAGTTTGCAGAGTGCCCCCAGCTGCTGTAGTTTGACTGGGGAGCGGGAGGGGATCCTCTGTTAGGGCTGAAGGGACTCTCTCTTCTGACCCAGGGGATCCACAGTCCCGTGTCTTATGCACCTGTTCTTGCTGGAAAGCCTTGGAAAGCAACACTGTGGAAGAGAGGAAGAGGGCCTCTGCCGTGTGGTGTGTGGGTGCAGATGTGGAATCCAGTTAGCCACAGCCGTCGAGGGAGCAGCTTCGTGGCCTTAATCATTGGGAGGGATGACCCTGAGTGGCTCCTGTTCTGGGTGATGATGGTGTGGCAGACAGGGCACCCTCTGGGGGCCTCGCCAGAGGATTTCAATTGCCCTCCTGCCTGTGACTGCCGGCAAGTAGTTTAACCTTTGTCCCACGAGGAACATCAGAGTAGCTTTCTCACTAGGTTGTTGTGAGGCTCAAAGGAGATTACAAATAATGGCAGCCAATATTTGTTTTATTGATTACTGGCCATGAACCAGGCAGGAAGTCCCAGTCAGATCAAACATCTGCTCCTTAAGAAAAATGGTGTGTTAGTGCTGCGTGGTGAACACTGCTGAGCCAGGTGCGACCTTGGGGCCTCCAGAGGACCCGCACCAGGAGTGCAGCTGAGGCTGGGGGAGCCGTCGGATGTGGGGACCGGAGACCCTACAGACTTGCTCCATGCCCACACACTGCACAGGAACAGCCTGAAGGAGGCAGGAGAGAAGCACAGCATGAGGTTAGGGCACTGGCTGCTGGGAGCACCAGGGTTCGAACACCAGCCACGCCCCACACAGACCTCGGGCATGTTGCTCACTCTTTCCAAGCCTTGGTTTCCTCATCGATAAAATGGGCATGACAGTGGCATTTACATCGCAGCAGCGTGGTGACGCACAGTGAGACGACATCTGATGCATAACATTTTGAAATATCATCTGGTATTTTCCCATCTGGATTTCCTTCCCCACCCTTCTCAGGGTCTGCAGCCAGGCTCCTCGGTGGTGTGTTCCTTGGCTTCTGGGAAAGGACGTGGCAGAAGAGGGCAAAGGGAAATGGAAGGAGCCTCTTCCTGAATTTTGTGTGCAAAAGCCTTGGCTTTAGGGGAAGCTGTAGGGCGGCAGATTGAGAACAAACATCCTGAATGAGTAAGAGCAGCCCTCCGGCCCAACCAACCAAAAAAGCGCTCCCTGAGGAGGAGGAGGGCAGTGGGGAGATGGGGAGCACCGGCTCATGACTGGAGCCTGGGGAAGGGCTGCAGTCTCACCTGAGGGCTACGTGTGAGAGCAGAGGACACTCATGCCTCCTGTCCTGGTGAGAGCCCTGAGGAGGCAGGCAGGCCCAGAGAAGGGAACAGAGCAGTGTGACGAGGTCATGGACCTTAGAGAGCCTCATTATGGGCTTTCCTACCCCACCAGACTGTGGAAGCAGCAGATAGGTCCTGATGCAACCATGGCCCAGAAGAAGTGGAGAGACACCGCCCCCCCACCCTGCACCGCCCCCCACAAGACTGGAGGGTTCCTGAGACAGGATCACAGGGCAGCTCAATGGTGACCAAGTGGACTCACGACACTGAGGTCTCACTCAGTACCTTGTCACTCTGACAACCTCATGCCTACCCACAGAAACTCAGACAGCCTCCTGGGGAAAATGGCTTTAAGTTGAGTGGTCTGAGATGAAGATTCGCCCACTACTGGCAGGGGATTCAAAATGAAAATAAGGCTGAGTCACAGAGAATGAAGACCGTCCTGTGTCTTGCACACTTGAATTTATGAACTGAGAGTTGTGCTGCTTACAAATTCACCCAAAGGAGTTAGCACAGTGCTGGGCACCACCAGGCTCTGGCTGCTGTGTCCCATGTGGTTGGGATGCCGTGGTGGGCCCAGAGCTGGACGGGATGCCGAGCTGGGACTCTCTATCAGGTCCCGGTCACCTTCCCTGCTGAGGGCATCAGGTGGGTGGCTGTCCTTCCTAAAGGGTGTGTGAGCGGCCACTCAGCTTCTGGTGCTTCCCAGGCTGTCTGAGATCTGAATGTGACCATCCTCTCCTTCTCCCAACCACCTCCACAAGCATCTCTCTCCATCTCCCTAGACCCTGAGACCCGGAGCTTTCAGCCTGACGTCTGGCACAGCCTCAGACACAGTGATCATGGAGCATTCTCTGGGAAGATGGGCCTCAATTTTGTCCTGCCCTAGCCTGGAAAACACAGAGAACTCTGAAGATAGCCTAGCCTGAGTTCACCAGAGCCATGGGGAGGAGCCAGCCCAGGTGAGTGCCATTTCTGCTTCTGCAAGGGGCCTCAGCTCACCCTGCTCTCACTCTGGAGTCCTGGGAGGCCACGGCCACAGCCAGCAGGCATCCATCTTATCTGGGAAGGGGTAGCTCAATCAGGGTCAACAGATAATCTCCCAGAACAGGACTCTGTCAAAGCCTCTAAAAAAAGCTGCTGGGGGTTTGAATATGGAGTTTTCTGTACCAACCTGGACCCCACCTGAGGGTCCTCACCTGAGAATCCAGGCTTCATTCTCATTCATGGAACTGATCTGCCTGAAATGTCGTCATATTAGTCAGGGCTTTCCGGAGACACAGAGCCAACAGGATGTGTGCATATACAGAAGGAGGTTTCTTTTAAGGAAGTGGCACCTGTGATTATGGAGGCTGGCAAGTCCAAAACCTGTATGGGGAGTGGTCAGGAAAGGGTTGCTGCTGCTGCTGCTGCAGTTCACGTCCAAAGGCTGCCAGGGGAGAGTCGGTATTGCAGCTTCAGTTTGAAAGCTGACTGCTACAGAATTCTCTCTTGCTTGGAGAGATCAGTCTTTGCCTGACGGAATGAGGCCACCCCCATTAGGGAGGGCAATTTGCTTTATTCAAAGTCTATCAATTTAAATATTCAAACACACCCATTCAAATACACCCTCAGAGAAACATCCAGAAGAATGTTTGACCATATATCTGGGCACTGTGGCCCAGCCAATTCGACACATACAATTAACCATCACCGTCATTCATCCAGTTTGGTTGGTGGGTATAGAAACCCACCCAAGCCATCTCAAATAAGGGGAATTTATTGGAAAGACAAGCAGAGATTTCATGAGAACCCAAAGATGGGCACCAAAGTGTCACCAGACATCATGGAACCATGAAGAGCACAGAGCTTTATTTAGTGGGTATGGGAAGCAGTGATGGGTGGGGAAAGCATGGGGTGGAACGGGGGATCTTTGATTTTGTTCCACCATCTCCCTGAGGTGAGGAGGAGTGGGTCAGCCCTTTGGACATCTCTTCAGCACACTCCGGAGCGTTAGAGCAGCAACAGCGTGGGGGAAGGCCATGAGAGCAGCTGATTTGATACCCATGACTTGTGAGGACATGGGGAGAGGAGAGGGCCCTTGCTGCGGGGTTGAGCATCAGAGACAGAGCGGAAAAGACCCAGCAGGAACTAGTCTGAGTCATCTCAGAGGAACAGTGAGGGAAAGGGATGGGAGAGTGAGAAGCACATGCTGTTCTCCACTTCCCCTACCAGGCTGTCTCCAGAGCTTCTAACAGACATTCGTGTGTCCTTTCACATGACCTTGACAACTGCTCTACCATTTTACTAGGGAGGAAACTGAGGCTGGGGACGGGGGTGGGGACAAGAGGAGAACTTGCCCAAAGGCGAACAGAAAGGTCGAAACAGGAATCTTTGCCCAAGCATTTGATTTCCAATTTCAGAGCTTTCCTGAGCCATACTCAGGGCTCTCTCTGCACAGTGGTGACCAGTGGTGAGTCAGGCCAATTTGGTTGGAATTATAGACAGCAGAGTTCACAACCAGCACTGGAGACACTTGCCAGCTGCATGTTCCGAGTCACCCCCAGCCTACCTGGTGTGCTCCATCTAGACGCTCTCTCACCAAGACTCATGCCAAACTCTCCTAACTGCCTTCACTCCTGGCCCCATAATCCACTCCCGGCAGAGCAGCCAGCATGGACTTTCTGCCCTTGCTTCATCTTTTTCCACTGGTTTCCAAAACATTTTTTTAGCATGGAGTTTACACACATCAGCCTGGCCCAAGTGACCTGGTCCTGGCTTCTGCTCTCATCTTTAACACTCCCCCTCACTCACCACGTCACTCAGCATATTTGAGGCTGCAAGTGACAGAGAAGTGGATTCAACTAGCGTTATCACAAAGGAGACCATGTCATCTCCTGGAGCAAGACGTCTGGAGGCAGGGCAGCGCCAGGGTTGCTTAGCTTAGACTCCACAGCATCAAAGATCCCGATATTGCCACTCTTTCCCCTGTCATCCTCAGCCCATCAAGATGGCCTCTTAGGCTGCCACAGTCCCAAGGCCACCTGTGGATGACAACATCCAGAGGCAGAAGAAAGCATTTCCTCCACGGTCTCTCTCCATCAGTCATGAAACCTCTTCCAGAAGCCTCCCTCAGAGTACTGCTCTGACTCATTGGTCTGAATTGCAGCATGTGCCCAAGCCAGGAGGGAAGCTCTGTGATTAGCCTAGACCACTGAAGTTCATCCACGGGACTGCACAGGGGCTATGTGCCCACCATGGAAGAACATGGCTACCCAATAACTCAGTGAAACAGAGGCTGTGCTAGCAAGAAGTGTTTGTGTTGGAGTAAGGAAGGGGACGGGTATCGGATGGGCAAATAATGGCACCTGTCACTCTCACTGTGATTCTGCCTCACCAACCTTCTCCCTCCCATCTGGAACATTCTTCCCCAACTTGATCCCTTGCTGGCTCCCTCTCTTTTAGGTATCAAAGAGGCCCTCCAGAGTCCTCAATCTGTGATAGCCCTCCACCTAGTTATTCTCTCACAAAGCACCTGGCTCTTCTCCTGAGCACTCATCCCAAGGTAAAGTTACATTTTTATTTGTCCCTTGCACCAGATAGGAGCTCCCTGAGGTGGGATCGGGTCTACTTTTACTCCTTCGGAATCCCAGGTTCCACCAGGGCATATGGTGCAAAGTAGTGCCTACATCTATATTTTGAGTGAATGGTTGCATGAATGAATGTCAGATGCTGTTTAGGCTTTTCAGATAGTTTCTTTTAAAATTTTATTGATAACCCTTTGCCCTAGTTATTTTTATCCTCATTTCACAGATGGGACCACTGAGGCAGAGTGTCTTAGTTCATTTGAGTTGCTATAAGAAAATGCCCTCAAAAATAATGCTGCACATCTACAACCATCTGATTGTTGACAAACCTGACCATCTCACGCCAGTTAGAATGGTGATCATTAAAAAGTCAGGAAACAACAAATGCTGGAGAGGATGTGGAGAAATAGGAACACTCTTATACTATTGATGGGAGTGTAAAGTAGTTCAATCATTGTGGATGACAGTGTGGCAATTCCTCAAGGACCTAGAACCAGAAATATCATTTGATCCAGCAACACCATTACTGGCTATATACCCAAAGGATTATAAATCATTCTACTATAAAGACACATGCACACCTATGTTTATTGCAGCACTGTTCACAATAGCAAAGACTTGGAACCAACCCAAATGCCCATCAATGATAGACTGGATAAAGAAAATGTGGTACATATACACCATGGAATAGTATGCAGCCATAAAAAAGTGTCCTTTGCAGGGACATGGATGAAGCTGGAAACTATCATTCTCAGCAAACTAACTCAGGAACAGAAAACCAAACACCACACGTTCTCACTCATAAGTGGGAGTTGAGCAATGAAAACACATGGGCACAGGGAGGGGAACATCACACACTGCGGTCTGTCAGGGGGTGGGGGGCTAGGGGACAGATAGCGTTAGGAGAAATACCTAATGTAGATGATGGGTTGATGGGTGCAGTAAACCACCATGGCATGTGTATACCTATGTAACAAACCTGCACGTTTTGCACATGTATCCCAGAACTTAAAGAATAATAATAATAATAAAAAGAGAATGCCGTAGACCAGGTGGATGATACACAACAGAAATTTACTTCTCACAGTGCTGGAGGCTGGGAATTCCAAGATAAGGCAGTGGTATATTCGGTGTTTGGTGAGGACCTGCTTCCTCACAGATGGCCGTCTTCTCGCTGCGCCTTCACAAGGTAGAAGGGGCAGGGCAGCTCTCTCGGGTCCCTTTTATGAAGGTACTAATCCCATTCCTGAGGGCTCCACCCTCATGACCTAATCACCAAAAACCCCATCTCCCAATACCATCACACTGGGTGTTAGGATTTCAATATGTGAATTTTCAGGGATACATAGCACCGAGAGACACCGAAAGACTTATCGCAGGTGGCATGGATGGTAAGGAGCAGAATTAAAATTCACACTACTTCTTCTGATTTCAATTTCTGTGCCCATTTAACCAAAAACAGTTAGGTTAAATGACCGATGACTTGACCCAGAGTGTATTAAGCTGGTTTACTGCAAACCAACACATTTAAAATTGGTTTCCCTCAGTATAATATACAGAGAAATGGATGAAGGATAAATTCTTGAGACTCAGCCTTGCTAGTAGGATGGCCCTCCTGTACTTCCATGTGCTTCAACCCATGGTGACAATGACACACCCTGGTATCACACTTGCCCAACCAACATGGCTGCAGATGTTGGTTTAGCATTGTCTGCATTGTTCTAGAGTGAAACGGGTATCAGGCTGTCACCATTCTCACAAATTGTTAATAAGAAGCCTTTATCAAGGGGGCATCTTCGGACTCTGTTTTTAACACCTTCTGAACCATGACTTGGAGCCAGCAGAGGAGGCCATGGCTGCAAACTTCGGCACAACCATGAATGCTGCTGTTCAAGAAATTACAATTTACGTCCATCCCAAGTTGTAAATGCTAGTCTTTTTTTCCATGAACCTCAAGCAATTTTATCCATGAAGCTCCTTCCTCATAAAATCTGTGGAAGCCCAATGTATGCCTGGAGAAAGAGGGTGCCCTTGATCTGGAGGCTGGAGCAGCAGAGGGTAGGTGTGCTGAATAACTCCCCCTGGCCTCCCCTTTCTCTGTCCCCAGGGCTCTTCTAGGGTGATTCTAGGCTTCCTCAGAGCACGGTTGAAAACTCTTGCTCTCCTCCAACCCCTTCACTATAGAGACTGAAACAGAGCACCAAGAGAGTTAATGTCTTCCTTTGTCACATGGCTAGTACGTGGCAGAGAAGGCTTTGACTCTTGCTCCAGTGCTCCTTTGAGAGGAACCTGCAGACAACTCTTTAGGCAAAGGGCAGTCAAGACACATTTAAGAAGCAATGCTGGCCTGGCGCAATGGCTCACACCTGTAATCCTAGCACTTTGGGAGGCCGAGGCAGGCAGGCCACTTGAGCCAAGGAGTTCAAGACCAGCCTGGGCAACATGGCAAAACCGTATCCCTACAAAGTATACAAAAATTAGCTGGGCATGGTGGTGCATACCTGTAATCCCAGCTACTAGGGAGGCTTACATGGGAGGATGCTTGAGCCCAGGAGGCAAAATTTGCAGTGAGCTGAGATCACGCCACTGCACGTTAGCCTGGGCAACAGAGTGAGACCCTGTCTCAAACAAACAAAAACAAACAAACAAAAAACAAAACAAAAACAAAGAAGCAGCAGTGTTAACCCCACTTCTATTACTTTCTTGCTTTCCACTTATGAGCTCTTTGTAGCTTATTTTCGTAGGACTCAAAGGTGTTGGGTTGAGCCTGACATAGCAGAATGACTAGCAGATGATCGATCACATTTGTTATATGGGTTCAGAGAAATTGAAAAAGACACCCAGTTCTCATTAAATGTGATCAGGCATATGAAGAGCTTAACACAGAGGATGAAATCAGCAGACGTCAGCCAGCGTTGTTATTGTCACTGTCCTGCTCTAAGCTTGCCTCTGTCATCTGTTCACATTGTGACTCTGAACATTCTCATCTCAGTTTCCTTGCCTGTAAAAGGATGACAATGATACCATCCTCTTGGGGTTATTTCGAGGACCAAAATAATGGATATACGACCCTTTTGAAAAATATAAGAGTAAGCTAGCATTATTATTACTTGGCAAATAATTGAATTTTCTTCCAATTACACATCAAGTCAAGCGCAATTCACCTATCAGGTTTATGACTGTGATCATTCTTGATGGGAACTTGCATGTGAATTTTATGGCTCACACTTCAACCCAAGGGAGAACGCTTTATTGACTTGCAAGCTAACACCTGTGATCAGGGCAGAAAACTGAATTTCAAAAAAACTGAAGCTTGAATTTGGAAATTGGGGCATAAATAGGAGAATGTACCAAGCTGTGATTTCTTTAAAAGCTCACCAGAACCATAACTGAAATACAGGATTCTAGTTTTGTTTTGTTTTTGAGACAGAGTCTTACTTTGTTGCCCAGGCTGGAGTGCAGTGGCACGATCTTGGCTCACTGCAACTTCTGCCTACCGTCTTCAAGTGATTCTCGTGCCTCAACCTCCAGAGTAGCTGGGACTATAGGTGCACATCACCACACCCAGCTAATTTTTGAATTTTCAGTGGAGATGGGGTTTCACCATGTTGGCTAGGCTGGTCTGGAACTCCTGGCCTCGAGTGATCTGCCTGCCTTGGCCTCCCAAAGGATTCTAGTTTTTAATATCAATTTTGTCTTTGTGTTAAAGACAGGTTTGTGGCAAATCAATGAAAAAATCAATATTGTCTTCTGATACCACACTGTCCTCCTCATACTTTATTTTGTTTTCAAATTTAAGTTGCAATTGAAGTCACTTGTTTACTTAAGAATCAGCCTCTCTGACTAAAAGTTAAAAGGCTTGAGTTCTAGTTTAATTACACCACCAACTAAGTGTCCTACCCTTTGTAAATTACATGTCTCCCTGGGCATCATATACTTCTCTCCTACACAATGGTGGTGTGTGGTGTAGTAGTGGTGGTAGTGGTCATGATAGTGGTTGGTTTGGTGTAGTGATGACGGTGTTGGTGTTGGCTTGTGGTGGAGGTGTTGTTGCTGGTGGTGTAGGATGTAATGTAGGATGTAATGTAATAGGATGTAGTGGTGGTAAGCATGGTTCTGATGGCTGTGATGGTGGTGGACATGGGGATGATGGTCGTGGAATGAAATGGTGGTGGTGATGGTGGTCATGGTGGTGATGGTAGTGGTGGTAGAGGGGATGGAAATGGACAGAGAGCTAGTGGTCAAGGAGGGTTGGCCTAGGTGGTCTCTAGGTTCCTCTCAGGTCCACTATTCTATGTTCTTTGATTTCTGCTGCCATTTGTGTGGTCAGTGGGTTGTCCACTGGGGCAATCAGTGAAACAGAGGGGAAAGGAAAAGATTCAAAATTGGCATTGTTGAGAGTTTTCACCCACTTGAATTCTCTTTGTAAGATCTGTGTTTGGGGCACTAGGAGTCTTGTTCTATAGTTTTTGTGGAGTAGGAAAAAAGATTTGATCAGGGAGGTTATGTTTGGCCAAGAGTCCATCAGACTTTGATGGCTTCTACCAGCTCCCAGAATTGACATGAAAAGGATAGCACTGTATTAGAATTTTGCTGTAAGAACATTTGAAATTGGGGAATATGTAAATCAGAGTCCCAAAAAGAAACAGATGGTGCACTAAATTAGGATAATTCAAGGAGGTTTAATTTGCAAAGGAATATTTATAGAGTGTGGCCAGGGTAGAGGGGAACCATAATGGAAGGTACAGAAGCCCGGGCTAAAAAACAAGGGTTACCATCCTAGGCTTGCTTACAAGAGGGAGAGTGTAAGTTTGCTAGGGTTCTCTAGCAAAACAGAGCCAATAGGATGTATATATAGGAAGAGATTTATTATGAGGAATTTACTTACTCAAGGCTGAGAAGTCGGAGCTGCTGTCTGAGCTGGAGACCCAGGAAAGCCAATGGTGTAATTCAGTCCCAAGTGCAAAGGCCTAAGAACCAGGGTTGCTGATGGTACTAATCCCCATCCAAGGGCAGGAACTGATGTCCCAGCTCCAGCAGGCAAGTAGGAAGAAAAAAAGGGGCCAATTAATTCCTCCTTCCTCTCCCTTTTGTTCTATTCAAGCTATCTGCAGATTGGATGGTGCCCACTCATGCTGGGAAGGACAGTCTACTGAGTCCACATATTCAAATGCTAATCTCATCTGGAAACCCTCTCATGGACGCACCCAGAAACAATGCTTAGTCTGGGCACTTCCTGGCCTACTCAGGGTGATACATAAAATTGACCATCACAGATCCGTTACAAGCACTCAGGAGAGACGATATTTGTGTAGCAGAGGCTGCCTCAGGAGGAGACTTCTGTGGAGGGTCCCGGCCAGCAGAGGCAATGCTGCAGGGAGGGAGCCAGGTACCTGGGTCTCACTCTCTTCCCTTCTTTCGGTCTCCTGCCTGGGCTCTCAATTGGCCAAATCCAAGCACAGTCAGGGCAGGGGAGTCTACTGAGGTGGTTCACACCCATTTGTCTCCTGGGCAGAGAACAAGGTGGAATGGGAAGGAGAGTGGACCTGGAAGGAGAACAGAAGGCACAGGATCCCATTGCCATTAATTCATCCACACAGCACATGGTTTTGAGGATCGATGTCCTGCTAACTAATGTTCTTGCATGCCAGCCCTCATGCAGTGTACATGTGATGCATTTCTGTTGAATGTGTTGGGATGGCCTTTGAGTTTGGAGTAAATACCCAGCCTGGCCTCCTTCTGTCCCCAGTGAACATTCTCATCACCAACGGGGCCAGTACAAAAGGCTGCCCCCAACCTCCATGCCCCCTTTTCCTGACCGGCCCATTGTGCATCCCACCCTCTGCATAGCCAAGCTTTGTTTGAGGCTGACTTATTGAGGTGACTGTGATGTAGCTTCCTGTGCGTGGGAGCCAGGACCATTGGAGCTCTGTGTCCCATGCCTTGAAGTCTGCCTGGCACTTAATAAGTGCCAGTAACAGGAGACACTCGGTAGGTATTTGAGGAACGGATAGCAAATGCTTTTATTTTCTCACAAAAACATCATGCTTTCTTGTCTTCCTGCTTTTGGCCATATCCCCTTTTATCCTTCTCCTGTCTTCTTGCTGTGTCTTTTGTCCAAGTACTGCTTTCACAGGAAGACCTCACGGACACCAACCCACAGCAACCAGCCCTTCCGTGGTGACAACAGTGGGTTCCAGTCCAGTGCCAGATTGTTTCCTAATTGTCCCCCATGTGTGCCACTCACCTCCTCGGCCAGTCATGAGCTGGGCTTGAAACCCAGGGCCATGAATTTGGGGGCCTCATCTTTTATTTCATTTGTTCCCAACACCCTACTGCCTGCCCTCAGAGTAGATGATGCGAGAATAATGATAATAATAGTGATTGTAATAATGAACCATCTGAGCCCACACAGAACCCTTTCCATTCCATGACTTATTCCTTTCTTTCTCTTTGTTTGTTTTTGAGATGGAGTCTTGCTCTGTCTCCCAGGCTGGAGTACAGTGGCACCATCTCAGTTCACTGCAACCTCTGCCATCTTCCTGCCTTAGCCTTCTGAGCACCTGGGATTACAGGTGTGCCTCACCATGCCGGTCTACCATTTGCATTTTTTGTAGAGATGGAGTTTCACCATGTTGGCCAGGCTGGTCTCAAACTCTTGGGCTCAAGCAATCCACCCACTTCGACCTCCCAGAGTGCTGGGATTATAGGTGTGAGCCACTGCACCTGGCCTACATGAATTATTTATTTTAATTCTCACAACAACCCCATGAGGAGGGCCATATGTTGGCATCCCCACTTCAGGGATGTGTAAATTGAGGTTCAAAGAGGTTTTCAGTTACATCTCACAGCTGGTAGGCAGAGAAGGCTGGTTCAACTCTAAAACCCGCTCTTGTTACCATGACTTCAACTATTTCCACACCTCTGCTCTTCAGTATTTTCTCACTCTTCATCCCTCCCCTCCCCAACTCAGCATCCAGAACAGGCCTGGGCACCTAGAAGGTGCTTAAATAATGCCTGTAGATTCATTGCTAGGTGAGGTATCCCGTGATTGATCAATGACCCTTGCCTTTCTGTTAACACCGAGAGGTACAGGAAAACCTTTGCAGCCAGGCCTCATGTCCAGAAGTCAAGCAAGTTACCCTCCAATAGCCTGGCAGCCCCTCTGTCTCCCCAGATTGGGGCTCTGGCTGCCTTTCCAGTCATCCCAGGACATTGCTCCGGACAATCGCCTTTTGCTTCCAGCGCAGGAACAGCCTGCAGAAAACCCTCCTTCGAGCCCTCCGAATCAGAGCGAGAGGGGCCCATAAAGTCCAGGTTATGAAGTGTCACAGTGTCTGAAACAACTGCTTCTTTATTGCATAAGCACACACCAGGAATCCGTTCATTTCTGGGCAGCGGCTGACGGAAAAAGAGAAAGATTTTCCACGTATTTATTATGCGAAACATAACATACAGGGGATATGAATGGCGATATATAATTAGACATAAAACGAGCTAGACTTGAGGAATTGCCAAAAATCTGTGGCAGGATAATGAAAGTGCTTTGAGTGGTATCACTTATTTCACAATCTGTCATTGCAATCGACGGCCTCAGTAACCTGTTGAACGCCGCAGAAACACAGAGCTGGGAGTTCGTTTGGGGGGGAGTTGCCTCCCGGGCACCATCTTTGATTAGTTCCTGTGTCTTTTCTAAGGCAAAGACATATTCATCTTGGAGCCCTGGTGGCAAAGGAGCTGGATAAAGAGAGGGTGGGTGTGCAGGAGACGAGGCCCATCCCAGGCAGAGGGTAGGTGGAAGCCTGTCTGTTGATTCCCCCAGCTGGACTGGGCTGCACTGCTGTCTTTCATATCACACCAGCTAAGAGAGGTGAGAGCAGGGGCACCACTGCAGCTTCTAGTTCCAGCTCTATGGCAGTCTCCCTTTGCAACCTTCCCAGACCACTGGAATTCCCTGGGCCTCACTTACTAACTCTGCAGAACAGGAAGATCGACCCAAGAACCTCCACATGCAAGGATGCATGCCACGTGAGTGGGGGCCACAGTGAGAAGACCCTGATGTCCTGGCCTCTTTCCTAATAATCCTATCCAGCTTGTCATTCATCTCTGAGGGTGTATGTCAAGCCTTTCAAATTAAAAACATGGGCTGGGCGTGGTGGCTCATGCCTGTAATCCCAGCACTTTGGGAGGCTGAGGTGGTCGAACCACTTGAGGTCAGGAGTTTGAGACCAGCCTGGCCAACATGGTGAAACCCCATCTCTACTAAAAATACAAAAAAATAGCTGGGAGTGGTGGTGGGCACCTGTAAATCCCAGCTACTCGGGAGGCTGAGGCTGGAGAATCACTTGAACCCAGGAGGCGGAGGTTGCAGTGAGCCAAGATTGTGCCATTGCACTCCAGCCTGGGTGACAAGAGTGAAAACTCTGTCTCAAAACAAAACAAAACAAAACAAAACAAAACAAACAAACAAAAACATGTCAGAGCTGATCCTTGTGGTAGTTTACTTTTAAATTAAGTTTGAAGGTCTGCTACACATACACCTGGCACTTAGCAGTTACCCAAGTTCTTCCTTCTTGCAGATAACTGCTCACCAACTCTTGTCCATCTTGCTTCCTTAAACTCCACATTTGTCTCCAACACTAGCTTTGCTTCTGCAACTACCCTGGCTCAGTCTCTCACTGTCTCTTTCCCAAATATTATAACTACTTCTAGTGTGGTCTGGGCTGGTGAGTCTTCTCTGTTTGCCTCTCTCCCTCTCATTCTCTCTTCATTCTTCTCTGCCCTGTTCTGTGTCTCTAGACCGAACCCCTGCAGAATCCTTCACAGCCAGCAGCCAGTTCTGGCTACTGCCCATGGAAAGCCCCAAGAGAAGCTCTAGGGGCTGTTTTTTGCACCATTCCTGCCCCAGATCATGTTTCCCGTGGTGGTTGCATCCTCAAAGGCCTGCAGCTCTTGCCGATGGTGCCTCCAGCTCTTACCAGACACATTGGTGCGATTTCCTGTCCTCTTCCACTGCTTTGGGGCTCTGGGGGCCGTTTCATGCCTCACTGGTCCCACCCATGCCTCCATGAGCAATAGCTTTATTCATCCATGGACTAAGCCCCCTAAGTCAGACTATTTCCTGCCAGAATCCCCAGTGTACACGCTGTCCCCTGCTTCTGCTGACACCACGCACAATTCTCAAAGCACAGTCCTGACTGCCTCTCTCCCATGCTCAGACACCATTGCCTCTCCATTGCTGCAGTCAGTATGAAAGGCGCAGCATGTGCAGAGGCCGCTCATAACCCTCTGCAGCTTGGCTCAGATGTTCTCTTCTCTGGTCTCCTTCCTCTGTTGCCTGTCACTTCCCAGCAGAACAAGCTGCTCTCCCTAAACACAATCCCCACTGCTCCCTCTCCCCAAATCTCCACAGCTCCAAATCCCACCTGTCCATCGAGGCTCAGCTACAATGTCACCTCTTCCATAAAACTTCCCATCTCCTTCCAGCTGGAAGCAATTTTCTCCTCATCCACACTCCCCGGGGATATTATCTGTTTCTCTCTTGGTCACTTATCACTTCCCCAACCTGTATTAGGATAATTTATATACAAGCTGTATCTTCCCTTCTGGGCTGTAAATTCCAACGGTGCCTCTTTCATCTTGCTGAAGGCCGTGTGGAATGGTCGTTACACAGGTTTGCTCTGGCGACAGCCCGCCCAGCTTCAAAGTCTGGCTCTGCTGCTTTTTAGCCACATGAACTTGGCACATTATGTTATCCTCCGGAGCCTCTCGTTGCTCATATGCAAAATGGGGGTGTGCGTTTTGGGGGTAATAATACCACCTGTCCTGTAAGATTGTTGGAGGATTACCTGAGTTAGTACATAGAAAACAGTTTGAAGGGGGTCAGCATATGATAAGCACCCCCATATCTTCTGTTCATTTTATTCTCAGTAGCATGTGGCTAATTCATTCCATGTGCTGTCAAGATAACGGGAGAGTAGATCGGATGATAGGGCAATGCCTGGAAAACAAAAACGTCCTCATCACAGCGATTTTCCCAGATTGGTCATGTTAAAGAATGTGACCATTTCCAAAGCTGGAATCCCATTCAGAGACAAAGACCAACTTCTTATTAAAACACCAGACACACTGATGCCTAAAGCTAATGAGTGGCCAGAGCTGGGGCTTGAAGTTCTCTCACAGCAAGTGTTTCCCTTCTATGCTCTGCCAACCTTTGTATAACTACAGTTTCCAAACTTCTAAGCCTTAAGAGAAGATGACCTCAAGGAGACCAGCCTGGAGGATGGGACCCCCAGTGGACAAGGGGCAAGGACCCATGGCTCTGGGGATTCCCCGGGACTTGTCCCACTTCCTCATAACTTGGGAGAGAAATCCAAGGGTCTGCAAATACTGCCTTGCGTTTGCCTCCTGGAACTTCAGATCCTGCTTTCGGAGCGGTTTACCCTCTGAGTAGCTCTCAAAATAATGTGAGATTCCTTCGCTTTGAGTTTGAGGCATGGGCATCTTTGGGGAGGAGGTTGACACAGAGTCACTGGGAAGAGGTGGAAGAGAAAGAGTCCCCATTTGTGATAGCCAGTCAGGAAGCAGAAAATAGATTTGGTCTGATGACATTTGGGCAACTATTGACCTTGTCATGGAACCCAGAGGCGCTGGCCAGGTGGACAGGGATCAGGTGGCAGCATTTCAGGGAGAATGCTTCTGAACCTCTATCATCCCTGCCCTGCAGTTGGCCAGCTCTCTCTGGGGCCCATCTAGCCACCAGCACAGATGCCTTACAAACCAGGGGTGGCGGGAGAGGGTCGGTAGAGGGTGGGGGCAACCCCACAGATCACCCACTGAGCTGGAGTAGCAAAGCCAGGCAGTGTGGGCGCGGAGGTGGGCTCAGCTAGGCGTGGAGGCAGATATGGGAAAGGTGTTCTCTTTTGGGCAGCGTGGAAGTTGGAGCATGGAAGGCCAGACCCCCCTGCCTGGCCTCTGTGAAACCTCTGGAAAGTCTCCTAAAACCACCAAGGGTCAGTTTTTCTCATCTTTAAGATGGGACATGAAAGTGTCTCAGAGTTATTGGGGGCATGTGAAAAGACCTGGAGATGGGGCAGTGGAGTCGGGGTCGGGGGGTCTGAATTCACCTGAGAGAGGTGGATTCAGATCCTGGTTCTACCACATAATGCTGTGTGTCCTTGAGAAATGGATAAACTCTGAGTCTCATTGTCTTCACCTTTACAAAGGAGTCGTTGTGAGGCCAAATGGTGATGCATGTGAAGAGCTTGGCATAGAGCCTGTTCATGTGATTATTAGCAAGGCACAGGCCAGGCACATGAAGGCTTGGTAAACCTTAATAGAATGGACAATGGGCGGGAGGGACTTTGGCCATTACAAAGGGCCACATAGAAGCAAGGGCTCTTGTTATCATACCTAGGCAATGGAGACACTTTTGGGTAACCTATGGTGGTTTCTGCACCTGAGAGACCTTCTCCCAGTCCTCTTTGCATCTCATGTTGGTGTCCAGCCTGGACTTGGGAACCCATGCAACTGACTTTATCCAGGAGTGGGAAGGACCCTGCTGGAAAACGACTTACTAGAGAGGAATTAAACTGATCCAACCTTAGGTCTCTGTTCAGAATATTCAGTGGTCAAGACACTGGGGCCCCTTGGTACCCTTCCAGCAAGCTCTAGCCACAGGTTGGAACAGTGGACAGGTTTGGTGGGAGTGCAGGTGAAAGGGGCAAGACGAGGATCCTTTTGGCTGCGTTGTGCTGGTTGTCTCTTGGTGTGCTCCCGAAGCCCTGGGGGCCAGGCAGAGCTGGCCGTGGGGGAGGCACTGATAGAGGTTTCTCCCATCCCTGCTCCTGCATCAATCTTTCAACTTTCAAACACCAGGGAGCCACTGTCACTCGTGTCCACATGGAGACAGGAGAGAGTCATGGGGGAGGAGCTGAGAGACTGTAACGAGGCAAATATATTAAGGAAGGAGATATAAGAACTTCCCTCACCACGACTACCATGCCCTTGGCTCACAGACACGAGTTCACAAACACACATGCATGTACTTGTTGATACAGTACGTGTAACTCTACAGACTTTGAATGAACATTTATTATACACCTTCAGGGCCCTGACACTACAACAATGAATCCAGTTCTGTCCTCAGGGAGTTTGCAGTTTGGGGTGAGGTGGGGGAAACTGACTCAAACAATGAAGTGTTGGTGCGGTCTCTTCCATGTGCAAAGCCCAAGGAGTTTGAGAGAGAGAGAGAGAGAGAGACAGAGAGAGAGAGAGAGATTTAATCTGCTTATGAGAATCTGGGAGTGCTTCAAGGAAAAGGTGCTGCTTGAGCTGGGTGTTGAAGGATGAGTAAGAGTCCTCCAGATGGGCTAGACAGAAATCTAGTTCGACGTTGCCTTCCACAGGAAGTCTTTCCTGATTCTTTCCCCTTCCCCACCCACCTGGCCTAGGTGTCCAGGGCCTCTGATTCCTTGACGCCTTGCATGTCTCTGTCACTGTGAACCACTGAGAGCAGAGACTGAGTGTTTGTGCCCCTAGCTTCTGAATCATGTCTAACATATAGAAGACTTTCAATAAATGCTGAATAAGTATAAAAAAGAAAAGGAAGACATGCGGGGCAGAGAGCAGAGTGCGCAAAGGCATGGAAGAGGGAAGATGAAGGAGAGTGGAGGCATTTGCCGAGGCAGGACGCAAATAGAACAATGTAGGGACATAAGTCAGATGCTGCTGAAAATGGCAGCCCACAGTGTCTCTTACCAACTCTCCCATTAAAGCCTTACCTTAGAGAGAGGAATAAACAGCTATTGTTCTTATCTCAAACCTCCTCCCAAATGCCTGCCTTCTCTTCCTCCCTGGGGAAGACTAGCAGGACCAGTGCTGCCACAGGAGTTGCTCAAGGTCAGGAATAGGACCTGGTTTTTCCACTGTCATTGTCCTTAGCTTACAGCCTACAGCCTGGCAAATACCAGTGCCATGGACTGACGAATGCTTTGCAAATCTGGTTCCCATTAAGATGCCACTAAAGAAACCCAAGAGGTTCATGTGGCAAGGTCGGACTAGATGTGAACAGATTGACAAAAGTCCCAAAGAACTGAACTAGCCCCATGGCTGTGATACGGGTGGGTCTGAAAATATCCAGGGATGTCCAGGCGCAGTGGCTCACACCTGTAATCCCAGCACTTTGGGAGGCTGAGGCAGATGGATCACAAGGTCAGGAGTTCGAGACCAGTCTGGCCAAGATGGTGAAACCCCATCTCTACTAAACATAAAAATTAGCCGGGTGCAGTGGTGGGTGCCTGTAATCCTAGCTACTCGGGAGGCTGAGGCTGGAGGGAATCTCTTGAACCTGGGAGGCGGAGCTTGCAGTGAGCTGAGATTGTGCCACTTCACTCCAGCCTGGGCAACAGAGCAAGATTCCATCTCAAAAAAAGAAAAAAAGAAAAAAAGAAAAAAAAAGAAAAAATATATATCCAGGGCTCCCTTGGTGTTGTGGTAGGGTCAGGGGATAGCCCTTGCTTTCCTGTGTTCCTAAAAGAAGATAAAGTCACACTATCAAATAACAAATGCCTCATCAAAACACAACCCAGACAGCAGCCCACTTCTCCCAACAAGAAACAGGCCAGTCTTGACAGTATTATAATTATGATGACAAGGAAGAGAAGGCTGGTCCATCACCCCTCTCCCCGCTCCGACCTCTATCAGGGGTAAGCCCAGGGGACAGGAGTGCAGAGTGGCTGAGGGCAAAGCCTGTGCCCTGTTGGAATAGCCTGGGCCTTCCCCTTCCTAGCCTGTGAGCTGTGACGGGGATTCAGTGAGGGTCTCAGGCTGTGCACAGCCCAGGACAGTGCCTGGCTCGGAGTGAGTGCTCAACAAGCTTTAAGTGTCAATATTCTTGCTAAAAACCTGAAAACTAACCCTAGAGCTAAGCAGTGGAATTCTGCCCATGTTGGGGGTGAAGAGACCAAAGTTCAGAAAAATTCATTAACGTGTTCAGGATCATACAGCTGGAACAGGGGAACAGGCAGGGCTGAGATCCAAGTCCAGGCAGGCTGAGCCCAGAGCATTCGCTTTGAAGTTCTGTTTTATACGACTCCTTAGCAGGAAGCTACTCAGGGCGAACTGACTCAAGAGCATCATTTCCTAGAACTCCTGATGCCAAGTCCAAGAGCTGGGGGAATGCTGGAAACAAGGAGAAGGCAGGCAGAGAATGCTGGTGGAGGCAGCAAGGAAGAAATAGATGCAAGAATATTAGAAGGTGTCATAAGAGGGATAAGGACCAATCGCACCTCTGTCTTGCCCCATCCCCTCTCCAGGTGAGAAGGGCTGCATGAGACTTTAATGTCAGACAGGAGCTCAGTGCTGATCATTCAGCCCTGTGCCTAGGGACGGCCCTTCAGCCTCCTTGATTGCCTGTGATTTAGTCTGGGTCTGAGGGCACCTCCTCATCTGGCCAATTCAGAGTAAAAGAATTTGGAAAGCTCAAACACTCAAGCAATGTAGTTTTTTGTTCTGAGAAAGGGTCTTGCTCTGTCACCCAGGCTGGAGTGCAGTGGTACAGTCACCATCACTGCTCACTGCAGCCTCAAACTCCTGAGCCCAAATGATCCTCCCACCTTAGCCTCCTGAGTAGCTGGGACCACAGGCATGCATCACCACACAGGCTAATTTTGTATTTTTTGTAGAGACAGGGTCTCACTGTGTTGCTCAGGCTGGTCTCAAATTCCTGTGCTCACACAATTTTCCTGCCTCAGCCTCACAAAGTGGTGGGATGACATGCATGAGTCACTGTGTCTGGCCAAGAAGCTTAGTTTTTAAAATAACAATCAGTAAAATAGGTTACAAGTTTTCAGTCAAACCTGTCAGGTGGGATGAAAATTTGGGAAAACCAGGCCACATTATTTTCAGTTAAGTTCTGTGAAAACTTCTGCAAAATCAATCAGAAACTCTGTCAGTTCATCTCAAAGTCCTGGGAGTCTAGACAGAAGTTCAGGCTTCGCATGTACTGGGGTGGTTGGTTGGAAATTTGGTGAGGTCGGTCCAAAATCCAGCCAGGTCAATCCAAACTCTGGATCAGTCCCAAGTTCAGTGCAGCAAGGTGAAGTCCAAGCGGCGTAGTCAGATATTTAGTCAGATTCATCATGACGTCACTCTGACCATTTGGGGTTGGGTAAGCCATCGGGTGTGGGACTGGGTTTGTGATGGGCGGACAGAGAGGCAGAGGATTGGCAGTGTGCGCAGGCCTGGGAGCCAAAGTGGAGAGTGAATGGTACTTTCTGGGGGTTTCCAGAACCACCTCTAGCAGGAGCCCAGCTGAGGAAATGGTGAGGCTGACCAAGAGTGGTGCATGGTGCTCCCAGACATGTCCCTGGCACTTCCTTGAGGACACCTGAAATGCTACTCTGTTGACCCCTACAACCCCAGCACATTGCTGAGCTGCCAGCTTTCTAACGCCTACCCCCTGTCCAGCCACTGGGCAGCCAGCCAGCATGTTTTGGCCTAAAGGACAGCAGCTTTGTGTACACACGTAGCACATGCTTGTCCCCACACAGCCTGCCTGTCTGTTCTCCCACGCTCCTTTCCCTCTCTGGCCAGAGCTGAGCAGGCAAAGCCAACAGCTGGCCTGGCGCCCCGGTGCGTGGAGGTGTAGCTGGGCTCTGACCCAGCTCCTCAAACAGGTTCCATATGGCCCTCCTGGCCGCCCCCCACTCCCGTTCCCCACCTTGACTGTTTCTGAGATTAAAACCCTTTCCTGGCTTCCCAGCAGTGGCAGGGAGGGGCTGCCACGCTGCCATTGGGGCTGAGCTGGTGTGGAATACTCATCAAAAGGTTAGCTGGAGGGGGACAGATTTCTTGGGCAGTTGGATGAGGGGGCATGGAGGGGAGCACATGGCTTGAGCATAGGAGAGACCTCGGTCTGCCCCTGCAGCCCAGCTGCAGCCTCTGGAGAAGCTCCTGAGTGTCTGACTTTGGCAACAGGACCTCAAGACTCCGGTGGGAACAGGCAGCCTTCTGGGTCTCTCTACTTCTCTCCTGGCACTCAGAATTCCTCCTGCAGCTAAGAGGGGTGTGATGAAAGCAAAGAAAGGGACAGTTGAGATGGGAGAAGCCCTGGGGAGAGAAGGGAGGCTCCCCCATACTGTACCCACCAGTAACACTCAGGCCCTGGACAGTCAGCAGAGATTCAGACATGGCATTGGAGTGGGGTCCTGGAGCAGTCATCCCTGCTGAGCCCGATGCCTGCCCTTTGGTGGCAGGGCTGTGGGAAAGCCTTGGGATGCTGGGACCAGAGTAATAGGGTGTGGTGAGAGTGGGGGATGCTCCAGGAGCTTGGGACTGCAGCTATCTACCCCTGGTACTGAAGTATTTTAATATTTTAACAGCCAGCTTAGTGGTCCTGGTGGCCCTCGCTGAACCTTAGCCTTGGGTTAGAGCCCATCTCTGCTCTAGCTCTGCCTTCTTCCCCGGAAAGGCTTTTGTTGACTGTGAATCCTGAAGACATATACATAGACACAAGCATGTGAGTGTGTGTGTGCCTGCCTGTCTGCATGAACTCTCTGGGCTCCCAATCCTTCTAAGTGCCCAGAAAACCCAGAAGCACATGCCCACCCTTGCACTTTGCCTGCCCTTGTCCTCCTGCCCCAGCCCCACCAAGTCCAGCACAGAGACTAGTCCAGAGGCACAGCTGATCCATTTCTGAGTCCCTGGCTGAACCATGTCCTGGGGCTTCTTAACTCTTATCCCTCCTGCATCCTGTCCCAGACTTGTGCCCAGGAGCTGGCTGGCATGACTGGGGCTCTGAACATTTGGAAGGCTCCCATTTAAACAGTCTCCCCACCAGACTATCCTCCTGCCTAGCCAGTCACACCATTGGCCCAGCTCAGGGAGCCCATCCCACCCGCCTTGGAAGATCAAAGCAGATTCCGCATCCATTTTCAGTGATGACATCTGGCTTCAGCAGGTGGTGATTTAGGATCTCAGCACTGGAAGGCCCTCAGGGATCTCCATTCTGGCAGTCTCATTTTCCTCATGGAGACCCAGAGAGAAGGAGGGTGTCAAGCTTGTTGCTGGGCTGGGACTGGAACCCCAGTGTCCACAGCTCCTGGAATTTCACCGGGAGAAAGGAAAAAAGTAGACAACGAGACTCAGCTAAGCCAGAGTTTTCCTTCTCCTCCTAGAACAAACTATGGGTGGAGGAAGGAAAAGACTTTGGAGATTGTTGTCTAATGGCTTCATGGTCCTGCCTACACCCACATCTTGGCCACTTCTCCGCATCTACATGGGTGCCAGGACATCATCGTGTCTCAGGCAGACCTGCAAAAAGTTGCAGGGCAGTTTCAAGGGCATGAAGGAAGCCTGATCTGTGAAACATTTTGCAACATTGGTGCAGATGAGGGACCCGATAAAGGAGCTCAAAGAGCCTCAGCCCCGCTTCCTTGCCTGTCTACTCCTGCTACGGTTTGAATGTTTGTCCCTTCTGAAACTCGTGTTGAAACTAGATCCCCAATGTAACAGTATTGAGAGGTGAGGCCTTTAAGAGGTGATTGTGTCATGAAGGCTCTGCCCTCATGAATCCATTCATGGATTAAGGTACTAATGGGGCAATGGATTATTGGGTTATCATGGGACTGAGTTAATTATCAGGAGAGTGGATCCATTATAAAAGCCATTTTGACACACTCTTGCCCTCTCACCACGTGATTCCTTCCATCATGTTATGACGCAGCAAGAAGGCCCTCACAAGATGCAGCCCCTCAGCCTTGGACTTCCCAGCCTTCAGAACTGTAAGAAATAACTTCCTTTTATTTATAAATTACCCAGTCTCAGACATTCATTTAAGCAACAGAAAATGGACCAAGACAACTTCCTTCCTCTCACCCTCTCTTTAGCTGTTAAAGCTATTGCTATGCACAGGGAGAGAGTGGAAGCTGATTTTGTTTCTCCTCTGGGGGTGCTGTTTGGAAGTCTGGGGCTGAGGAAGGAGCAGTCATGGTCCCAGCCAACTCCCTGCATATGTTGGGGGGTGGGGTATGATAGGGGAGGCTGTGAACCTAGCCTAGCTTTGCACTGCCTTGTCCATCGAGCCCAGTATCATTTACAGAGCATCTGGAAGCCCTTCCAATAGTCTATATCCAGATGTTCCAGGTGTAGTCACAGTGGGCAACTCTGAATTCTCCTTCCACCCTCTCATATCTGAGCTCTGATCATTGGTTTCTTTCCCTGACATGTCTTTCCAGGGACATCCCTGTTCTTCCAGCTCTGCTCAAACTCTGCTGAAGGACTTTGGTTCTCTGCCCTTCACATCGTTTCCCTGAGACGTTGCATTCCTCTGCTATCACTCTGATCCTAATAGTCACAGTGAACAAGGTGGGATACACTTGATTGAGATGTTAACAGGTATTTTTCTCCTAGGGGTTTGCTCTGCACTCCCCATTCCAGCCACCGAGCCTGGATTAGGAAGAGGGGCAGGATAGACGGTGAGTGGAAACAATGGAGTCTGCCTGACTTTGTACCCCGCAAACCCCAGACCTTAGTAGATATGAGAGGTTGTAAGGGCTTATTGGAAACGTGGGAGCAAGGTCTGGAATGGCAGCAGGCGGTGAACATTGAGGAGGGGCTTCCCTGGAGAGTTCCGGGAGGCACCAAGATTGTAAGAGGGAAGGACTGGGTAGCAAGTTCAGGCAGACAGCCTGCCTGGCTTCCCACACCCAGGTGAGGCCCAGATCTGAGAAATAGCTCCTGGGCCTTGGCACTTTGCAGGGAAGAGGCAGGGGAAGGCAGGTATAAGGGTCAGTTTGGTGATGAGTTTCAGGATGTGTCCACTGAGGCATGACTCTGTGGGGCAAATGCTTCAGGGAGACATCAATGCCTCTCAGCACCTGAGGTTATACAAGCCCCCGTAACTCAGACTCCCCTTGGGGAAAACTGGGAGGTTGCCCCAAATTCAATGAGATTGTGTCTACCACCACAACTGAGTGGGGAGCTCAAGCCAGCCATTAAATTGCTGTAGAAAGATAAATTATTTTGCCTTGGATGGCTGAGTTACAGCCCGAGCATGGAACCCACTGCACTAACACTGGCAGGTCCTGGGCAGCGTGTTCTTTGATCCTCACCATTAGCTTCAGGGGGCACATGCTGTGATTCTTCCCATTTTACAGACAAGAAACTGAGCCACAGAGGCATCGAGCAACTTGCCCAGGGTTACAGAGTTGGCACGAGGAAGTGGTCCAGATGCAAGCCTGTGTCTGTTTGACTCCTGAGTCCGTGCTCCTCTCTGTCCCTCCCTGCACCACTCCACTTAGAAGGACACGAGGTGAATTTAAACATCTTAGTCACAGTGTTGGTGGTTAGCCAGTGGGTCTATGCACGCCTTTGTCAAAAACATGTGCTCTAGCCTGTGTTTTCTCTGTACCATCAATGTTTGGATTCTCCAGAAACCCAAGCCCAGGGTATCCCTCGTCATCTGTCTTTCTGCCCTCATCACAGGTTTGGGAGCAGATCCACACCACTACAGCTGTGACTTGGAAGGAACACAGCCATCATTGATGTCACCGCAGTCCCTGCAATTCTGTAGCACAGTGTTGATTTCATTGTACCACAATGTAGCTCTAGGAGGCAGGACAGGATTCGTGCCCATTTTATAGACAAACATGCTGGGGTTCAGGGCTTGACCTAGGCCCTATCGAGGATAGTAATATGGTTTGGATGTCTGTCCACTCCAAATCTCATGTTGAAATGTGATTCCCAGTGTTGGAGGTGGGACCTGGTGGGAGGTGATTGGATCGTGGGGGTGGATCCTCATGAATGGCTTAGCACCATCCCCTTGGTGATGAGTGATTTCTCACTCTGAGTTCACATGAGATCTGGTTGTTTAAAAGTGTGTGGCACCTCCTCTACCCTCTTGCTCCTGCTCGCATCAGGTAAGACATGTCTGCTCTCACTTCACCTTCCACAGTGAGTGAAAGCTCCCCGAGGCCTCCCAGAAGTCAAGAAAATGCTGATATTATACTTCCTTTATAGCCTGCAGAACCGTAAGCCAATTAAACATCTTTTCTTTATAAATTACCCAGTCTCTGGTAGTTCTTTACAGCAATGCAAACATGGCCTAACACCAATAGAGAGGAGCTGGAACTCAAAGCAAGTTCTTTTTTTTCCCCCAAACTTGGCTGAAGGTGCAAATCTCCTGGTGTGTTTCCTTGGGTCCCAATTCAGACCTTAAAATCAGGATTTGAGAGAAGAGGGTGCACAGTCCCTGCCTCTTCAGATAAAGCTCTCTTGCCAGAGATTTGCAAATTTATTTGAAGCCTTGGAACATTTTATTTCAAAAATCTTTATGCTGGAGAAAAAACCCAGTGGATCCAAGGGGTGGGTGACACCACCCTCCATCCTACTCAGAGCCCCAAGGGTGCCTCTGGGCCGAGGTCAAGCACCATGAACCACACTGTCATTCAGATTCCAAGTCTGCCACTCATCAACAGTGGTCCCAACAATTTTTGCCAACTTCCCTGTGCCTCAATTTCCTCATACGTACAATGGGAAAATAATGTTATCTGCCTTGCAGAATTGTGAGGATCAAATGGGCAAATGTCTGTTAAATACTGAGAATAGTGCCTAGTGCCTGGCATATAAGAAGTGCTAAATAAATAAATGTCATTCACTGGGGCACTGTGTCTTGGCTGACTTTTTTTTTTTTTTTTTTTAAGACAGTGTCTCCCTCTGCTGCCCAGGCTGGAGTGCAGTGGCCTGGTCTCAGCTCACTTCAGCCTCCACCTCCTGTGTTCAAATGATTCTCATGCCTCAGCCTCCTGAGTAGCTGCGATGACAGGTGTGCACCACCATGCCTAGCTAATTTTTTTGTATTTTTAGTACAGATAGGGTTTCCCTGAATTAGCCATGCTGGTCTGGAACTCTTGGCCTCAAATGATCCACCTACCTCCGCCTCCCAAAGTGCTGGAATTACAGGCATAAGCCACTGTGCCTGGCCTTGGCTGATTATTTTTTGAGGACTGAATCCATGTGTTGGCTGATTTAAATGGTTGCCTTGGTTAAAGGAATAATTAAATGGCATCATCCTAATGAATTAGAAAGAAAAATAGTCAAAGCAATTGTAAGATTTAATTGGTCTGTTTGGGGTGTTTTAAAATAATACTGATCAGTTTGCAGTGGGTGTGGTTGCTTTGCACGGGGTAACCAGCCACCTCTGCAGGCTTAAGCAGGCTGGGACGTGAGCAGATCTGCTTCCAGCCCCCACCAGGCTTCCGGGAGAAGTTCCCGTGGAGGCAGACAGACATCAGACGGAGGCCCCGTCGCTGGTGTTTCCTTGGTTGCTCAGGACCTCTCAGAGCTGCTGTCAGGTCAGATCCTGGAAACCCTGAGTGGTTTCCCAGCTGAGGCCTTTGAGTGCTGCTAGTTCGTTCTGCCCTGTTTCCTCTGGGGGAGCTGAGCAAAGGGATGGATTATTCACTTCCCTCCTCTCTTCCCCAATGGGGTTCTTTTTAGAAGGGGTGACTTGGTCAGTTCTGGGCAGGAAGGGTGATGAAGGAGGACAAGGCCAATTATTTTCCACCTCCCACTCTCTTTTCTGAGCGCCCTAAGAAGTGGCTGGAGAGGGGACATCCAGGACCTGGGGTGGTTCCAGGACAGAGGCCTATGGCTGCTGTAGTTGCCCTGGGGTTGGCTGGAGCCAGGAGTTCTCTGGAGAGGCACAGAGGGAACTTCACGGGAAACCACATTTACATCCAGGTGAAATCGGTTAGGCTGATCATCAAAGCGGTAGGATGGATCCCAGAGAGGAAATGAGAGATCTGTCATGTTGCTTAACTCCCTGGTCAGTGGCTTCTATTGCCTTGAGGATAAGGTCTCCAATCCTACAGGCCTGCCCTGCCTGACTAGGCTGCACACCCACCTTGTCATGTGAGGGCCCCTGTGCTGCCAGCTCAGCTCCAGGCCCCTCCTGGATGCTCCTTCTGCCTCAGGGCCTTTGCACATTGTTGCTCTTCCGACCCTTTACCTTCTACAACTCCTCCTCAAGCTTCAGGCCTCAGGTGAAAGTCACTCTTTGTGAGAAGCCCTCCCTGACATTCCTTCCCCAGCCCCCATCCAGACCAGACGAGGATATTTGCTCTTCCCCTTATCGTGTATACTCCTTCAATTTCTCCTTCAGGGCCTAAGCACAGTTGTAACTCTTTATTTAGTGTCCATCATTCCTTTTTTAAGAGGACAGTAGCCATGTCTGCCTGATTCGCCATGACATTACCAGTCCAATGACAAGGACATAGTAGGTATTTCTAAATATGTGGTAAATGATGGATGGGCATTTTGGCCCACCCGTTCTAACGGGTAACTTGAAGATGGCAGAAGTTACAGGGAACCAGCATATGGCTTCGCATTTGGAAGATCTTTCTAGTAGAGTTGGCCAAGAACCAAATGAATGCATTGCTTTAGGGAGTAGTGAGCTCCCTGTCGCTGGAGGAGTGCAAACTGAGACTGAGTGACTGTATGTGGAAACACTTAAGAAGGAATCTGAGTTTCTGGTGTGGAGTGAGTATAGACCCTGGAACAATCTTTCCAACCTTGTGAAGGTGAGATTCTAAGGTGGCAATGGGGTGATGGGGATGGACTGGCATCTTCTGAAGTTCCCTCTGTGCCTCTCCAGAGAGGTCCTGGCTCCAGCCAACCCCAGGGCAACTATAGCAGCCAGAAGCCTCTATCCTGGAACCACCCAGGTCCTGGATGTCCCCTCCCCAGCCACTTCTTAGGGCCTTCGAAGAAGACAGTGGGAGGTGGAAAATGGTTGGCCTTGTCCTCCCTCATCAACCTTCCTGCCCAGAGCTGATCAAGCCACCAGACTGGCATGGACTGGTTGCCATAGAAGTCCCTGGTTTTCTTTAGTCCAGAGAGGGAGAACTACCTCCTTGTCTCAGGCTTGTTCCTGAGTGACTGCCCAATCAGTAAGCGGGAACTTCTAAAGTCAGAGTGGCCAACACAGTACCCATAGGGGCCAGGCTTAGAACATACATAAGTGGGGATACCCAGGTGCCTAAAAATGAGGGTAAAGCACTGTGGCAAGGATACATGGTTATCAGAGAGGCTACAGGGTGTGGTGGGGACTATGGCAAATTGGAGGGCACAGACCCAATTTAAAGGGGTCACCTCAGGCGCTGGAGAGATGTAAACCTGATACTGTCTAGATATTTAGCTTTTTAAAGAGAAGCAGGACATATGATTTTTTATATAAAATCTAATTTACTTTCTTTCTTTTTTTTTTGGTTGAGACAGAGTCTCGCTCTATTGCCCAGGCTGGAGTTCACTAGCACTATCTTGGCTCACTGCAACCTCTGCCTCCCAGGTTCAAGCGATCCTCCTGCCTCTGCCTCCCTAGTAGCTGGGACTACAGGCATGTGCCACCACGCCTAGCTAATTTTTGTATTTTTAGTAGAGATGGGTTGCACCATGTTGGCCACGCTGGTCTTGAACTCCTGACCTCAGGTGATTCACCTGCCTTGGCCTCCCAAAGTGCTGGGATTACAGGTGTGAGCCATCACACCCAGCTCCAAATCTCCTAATTTTCTTTTCTTTCTTTTTTTTTTTTTTTTTAAGATGGAGTCTCGCTTTGTCATCCAGGCTGGAGTGCAGTGGCACGATCTCTGTTCATTGCAGCCTCCGCCTCTCAGGATCAAGAGATTCTCCTGCCTCAGCCACCCGAGTAGCTGGGATTACAGCCATGCATCACCACACTTGGCTAATTTTTGTATTTTTAGTAGAGATGGGGTTTCACCATGTTGGCCAGGCTGGTCTCAAATTCCTGACCTCAGGTGATCTGCCCTCCTTGGCCTCCCAAAGTGCTGAGATTACAGGTGTGAGCCTCCGCACCCGGCCAAAATTTCCTAATTTTCAAGTGTTGGCAACTTGTGAGTCAGACAAAATGCATCTAGAGGCTACATTTGACCCTCTGTTCTGATTCTAAGATTCTAAGATCTGGGGATGACTTCTCCTTGTCCTCAAAACAACTGAACAACTTCTCCTTTCCTACCAGATTCCCCTTGGCCCCTGCAGTCCTGAGTGAGAGGTGCCAGCTCACAGCTCTGTCTTGAGAGCATCTCCTCTCCTTCCTTCACTATTCGGTTCAGGGCTCTCGCCAGGTCTGCTCTGCAAGGCTGATCACCCATCCTCCAGCTGCTGGGACTCTTAGCTGTGGATGGCTCACAGCTGCATTCGGAGACTGCCTCCCTCTGGGTCACATCTGCTGCCATGGGTGACTACAACCAATGACAATCTGATAGTAGGATATGAAGACCCACCCCGTACCTCAATTTGGGACAATGCTGGAGGACCATCTCAGCTGCAGAGACTCCCCATAGGATGGCTGAGGCCTCAGGTGCAACCTCATCATGGTTCACCTCCTCCCTTTCCCAGTCCTGCCTCGCTTGGCTCCTTCTACAGGGAGCACCTACAGAAGGCCTAAGGAACCAAGTGAGGCAGGACTTGTTCTTTCTGCACAAATCTCTGCATTAGTATTTTCAAAGAGTCCCATCTAAAACACCCAGCCTACCCACTCTTCTCGGAGACCTAATTTTTTTCTTATCAAAGCTTCTCTCAGGAAAGGCTCTTATATGCTTGTTCACATGGAGGTATCCATGGTTGATAATAGCTCAATGGATTTCTTTTTCCAGAGTCATCAGCTATTTTGAGAATCCTATGTTCAAAGGGTGGATGAACTTTCAGGGTAATGAGGGAAGATTGGGGCATTTCTGATTTATCAGTGAACCGGGGCTGCACCACGCCAACAGCCTAAAGTAAGACAGGGTGATTCTAAGCCTCATAGATGTTGATTGGTGAGGCTGGCTCTTGAGATCTGCCATCCTGGGGCTTTTAAAGGGAGAATCAGCAAGGTGTGACAAATAGGGACCCGGCTAGCTGTGTGACTCCTCCTTTCTGGAGCTCAGTTTCTTCAACTGATTGATGGTAATACTCATTATAAAATTGTATCCATACATGAGCTTAATTAAGAAGAAGATATTAATATAGTCATTTTTGGACACACCGAAAAGTTCCATGTAAATGCCTTGGAATGGAGACTCCCAAACTTCCCTTTTCATAGCACCCTTAGTGTCACAGTAATTTGTTTTATTACGTATGTGCCCCCAAGACCAAAAGAAACACCAAAAAGATCCATTATTAAGTAGTTAGGTCTGAATAAATCAATGTGTATGTCTGTCCTAACAACTTTGTAGCCATCTAAAAAATACACATAAAGGAAAATATATTTTTATTCCATTCTTAACCACAGTTATTTTCTAATGGGATGTATAATATGTTGGGTACTGCACAGCTTCCCAAACCTTGGAATCACGTCGGACGCCATCACCTCATTTCCTGGTCCACAATGATTTGCACATGGTATTTGCTTTTTATCACAGCAACCACCAAAACACTTGGCAAAGATATGATGTCACTGAAAGGAATGTAGCAGGCCCTAATGCTGAAACTGGTAGTGTGCGGAGCATCCAGCAGGTGTCACTGTGTTTCCCACAAAATTTAAAATATCCCCGCAGCCACTCCGTGAACTGGCGATGGTGCCCCCGGGGGCCTCAGTGCAAGGTTTGGGAGTGGTGGCCTCAGGTATTCACCATGGCTGTATTCAGAGAGTAAACTTTTGGATAATCTTTACTTCTTTCTTTCTACTTTTTCCTCATCCCTTACATAACAAGCATCTAACAATACGTAAATAAGAGCCAAATCAGAGAGATGGTTGTGCAACATTGTGAGTGTATTTTAATGTTGCTAATGATAAATTTTTTGTCATGTATCTTCTCCAACAACAAAAAAAACTATTTTAAAAAATCAGAGCAGCCAGGCTTGGTGGCTCACACCTGTAATCCCAGCACTTTGGGAGGCCAAGGCGGGCAGATCACGAGGTCAGGAGATCGAGATCATCCTGGCCAACATGGTGAAACCCCGTCTCTACTAAAAACACAAAAATTAGCTGGGCATGGTGGTGCGCGCCTGTAGTTCCAGCTATTTGGGAGGCTGAGGCAGGAGAATTGCTTCAATCCAGGAGGCGGAGGTTGCAGTGAGCCGAGCACGCCACTGCACTCCAGCCTGGACGACAGAGCGAGCCTCCTCCTCAAAAAAAAAAAAAAAAATCAGAGAAAAGGTAAGATTTACATACTTTTTTAAACTTCGAACCCCCTCAGGGAAGTTGGATGGGATGAGGCAAGGGCAGGATCTATGAGCTGGGATGCTGTAGGGCATCCCAGCAGCCAAGGCTCTCAGCCTTGCATCCACCCAGCCCTGCACTCACCTACCCAGCTATCCACGCTAACTGGCTGCCTGCTTCCCAGGGAAACACTGGGTCTTCTGTCTCCTGCTTTGGGGCTATTTCCATTACTAAAGGAAATGAGATTCATGATGCTCCTGAAGTCCAGTCTCCTTAGGAGTTCCTTTTATGAAGGTTAGTGGAAACCTCAAAGTTTTTATTTACCTGAAATATATATTTTTGAAATGATAATTTTGGAAGATAATTTTGCTGCATATAAAACTCTGGGCTGATGATCAATCTTTTCCTCAGCATTTGGAAGGTATTTCCCCTTATGTTTTAGCCTCTCCCATGGCTGATAACTGGCAATCTAATTGTAATTTTTTGGTAGATGAGTGGTCTTTTCTGTCTGACTGCTGTTAAGATTTTCTCTTTATCTTTGGTGGTCTAAAATCTCCCTTCAGTAGGACATGGTGTGGATTTCTTTTTATCCATTCTATTGGATGTATGATATATATATGTTAGAAACGTATCTTCCTTTCAGTATGGCAATTCCTCAAGGATCTAGAACTAGAAATGCCATTTGACCCAGCGATCCCATTATTGGGTATATATTCAAAGGATTATAAATCATGCTACTATAAAGACACATGCACACATATGTTTATTGCGGCACTATTCACAATAGCAAAGACTTGGAACCAACCCAATGTCCATCAATGATAGACTGGATTAAGAAAATGTGGCATACACACCATGGAATTCTATGCAGCCATAAAAAAGGATGAGTTCATGTCCTTTGCAGGGACATGGATGCAGTTGGAAACCATCATCCTCAGTAAACTATTGCAAGGACAGAAAACCAAACACTGCATGTTCTCACTCATAGGTGGGAATTGAACAAAGAGAACACTTGGACAGAGGGAGGGGAACATCACACATCGGGGCCTGTCAGGGTGTGGGGGACTGGGGGAGGGATAGCATTAGGAGAAATCCCTAATGTAAATGACGAGTTAATGGGTGCAGCAAACCATGTATACATATGCAACAAACCTGCATGTTTTGCACATGTACCCTAGAACTTCAAGTAAGAAAAAAAAAAAAAAAAGAAATGTTCTTCTTTTATCTGTAGATCTGTGTATCTAATTCTCAAGCATTCTTTCAAAATGTTCCCTCTCTTCTATGCTTTCTATTGTCTCCTTTCAGGACTCTGATTACACCTGTGTCACATACTTTTTTATTCTATTGTCTACATCTCTGAACCTTTCAAGTATGCTCTTTCTCTCTCTGTGTTGTTTTCAGGGCTCTTTCTTTCTTTCCTTTTTCTTTTTCTTTCTTTCTTTCTTTCTTTCTTTCTTTTTTTTTTTTTTTTTTTTTTTTGAGACAGAGTCTCGCTCTGTTGCCCAGGCTGGAGTGCAGTGGCATGATCTCGGCTCACTGCAACCTCCACCTCCTGGGTTCAAGCAATTCTCCTGTCTCAGCCTCCCAAGTAGCTGGGACCATAGGTGGGTGCCACCACACCTGGCCAATTTTTATATTTTCAGTAGAGACAGGGTTTTGCTATGTGGGCCAGGCTGCTCTCGAACTCCTGACCTCAAGTGATCCACCTGCCTCGGCCTCCCAAAGTGCTGGGATTACAGGTGTGAGCTACTGAGCCTGGTAGCTTCTAGTAATATTAATATCTAACATAGTGTATTGTCAAAACTAAGACATTAAGGTTAGTAAAATATCATTAACTAAACTACAGAGTTTATTTGGATTTTCTGTTTTCAGAACTTTGTCTAATCTGCTGCTTAGCCATTTACTGTTTTGTCTGTTTGCTTTCAATACTGAGGGTGCAATTGTCATTTTGAGTGAGAAATGCTTCTTTTTGAAGGGCTGTCTTATAAATTATGAGACTTTTAGCATCCTTTGGTTTCCCCAACTAAAAGTCCGAGTTCAATTAATGCCCCAGACCTTTCCAAATAACATGAGGCGGGGGAAGGCAAGAAGTACCTACCACACTTGGTTGAAAACAATTTGAGGGAAAATAAACACTAAATTCAACCCAAAATGTGTTAGCTCAGACTGCCATAGCAAATACCATGCAGTGGGTGGCTTCACAACAAATTCATTTCTCGCAGGTCTGGACACTGGAAAGTCCAACAAGGTGCAGCAGTTTGGTTCCTGGTGAGGGCTCTTTCCTGGTGAGAAAGTGAGGACCAGCTTCTCACTGTGTCTTCCCATGGCAAAGAGGTCTCTCTCTCTTCCTCTTCCTAGAAAGCTGCCAGTCCCGTTAGATAGTGCCCCACCCACATGACCTCAATTAACCTTAATGAGTTCCTAAAAGCTCATCTCCAAATATAGGGGGAGACACAATTCAGTTCACGGCATAATGCAAATCAGAAGGCAAATTTTGGTATACGATACACGCAAGATTATATACCACCTAGGAAGGTGTAGACCTAGAGCTCCATTCTTAAATAAATAGATAAGTAAATAGGAGAAGGCACTGAATTTAAAACATAATCTCCAGGCCGGGCGCAGTGGCTCACGCCTGTAAATCCAGCACTTTGGGAAGCGGAAGTGGGTGGATCACAAGGTCAGGAGTTTGAGACCAGCCTGGCCAATGTGGTGAAACCCCATCTCTACTAAAAATACAAAAATTAGCAGAGCGTGGTGGTGCGCGCCTGTAATCCCAGCTACTCAGGAGGCAGAGGCGGGAGAATTGCTTGAACTCGGGAGGTGGAGGTTGCAGTGAGCCAAGATCGCACCAGTGCACTCCAGCCTGGGCAATAGAGTGAGACTCTGGTTCGGAAATAAATAAATAAATACATAAATAAAACAAAATATAATCTCCAGTCATCAGGGAGTTTAAAGTCTATTTGGGAAAACAATATAAAAATCTGAAAGTTCAAAAAAACAAAGCATTAAACAAAAGTTTGAGATCCTTGTAGAATAAATGCCACAGGGTACTCTAGCTTAGGGTGAAGAAACAGCAGCTTTCTTAATGTAATTAAAATATGAGCTATGGCATCTCTCTCCATCTATTCACTCTCTCCCCTGTTACACTGGGAGCTGATAGAGAATGCTGGAATATATGTGATACAGCATCCACCTTTGTCTGAATATGAGCTACCTGGTACATAATTTCATACTGATGCCTCCTCTATATATGTATTTAAGAGCTATACCTTATGTCTAAAAGCTTTTCATTTTGAAATAATTTCTAGATTTATAGAAGAGTTGAAAAGACAGTATGGAGAATTCTCTGTACCATTCTTCCAGCTTCTGGTAATATTAATATCTTACATAGCTATATTGTCAAAACTAAGACCTTAAGGTCAGTAAAATACCATTAACTAAACTACAGAGTTTATCTGGATTTTCTGTTTTCCGCTAATGTCTTTCTGTTTTTCTGTTTCAGGATCCAATCAATGACATTACATTGCATTTAATTGTCATGTCTCTTTAGGTCCCCAGTTTGTGATGGTTTTGCAGCCTTTCTTTGTCTTTCATGGTCCGGATGCTTTTGAGGAATGCTGGCCTGATGTTTTGTAAAATAGCCCCCAAGTTGGATTTTTCTGATGTTTTCTTATGGTTTGACTGAGTTATGGACATCTGGAGGAAGAATACCACAGAGGTAATGTACCCTTCTTATGGCATCCCACTAGAGAGTACATGATGTCAATGTCTTATCACTAATGATGTTAACCTTGATCACTTGGTTAAGTGGCATCTGCCAGGTTTCTCCTTGATCAGTGTTACTATTTTTCCTTTTCCCTAGCTATTACTTAGAAGAGAAACATAAATCCAGCCTGTCTCAAGGAGAGGAGAGCTAAGCTAAACTCCCATACAGAGGCGCATCAAAGAATTTGTGGACATATGTTAAAGCCCCCACAGTAATTAATAAGTATTTGAAGGGTGATAATTTGAAGCTATGCAAATATCCTCTTTCTGTAGTTTGCCCACTAATTTTAGCATTAGTCAATGGATCTTGACTGCAGAGGTCATTACTATCATCTTCTAATTGTACTTCTCTATTGCCCTCATTCACTCTTCATTTATTAATTAGAATTCTTCTTTAAGAAAAGGGTTCTCCCAGCCAGGTGCTGTGGCTCACGCCTGTTATCCCAGCACTTTGGGAAGCTGAGGCGGACAGATCACTTGAGACCAGGAGTTCAAGACCAACCTGGGCAACATGGCAAAACCCCATCTCTACTCGAAATACAAAAATTAGTCAGGCATTGTGGCTCACACCTGTAGTCCTAGCTACTGTGGAGGCTGAGGAACGAGACCCAATTGAACCTGGGAGGCAGAGGTTGCAGTGAGCCGAGATCGCACCACTGTACTCCAGCCTGGACAACAGAGCGAGAACCTGTCTCAAAAAACAAAAACCAAAACAAAACAACAACAACAAAAAAAAAAACAAAAACAGGGTTCTCCCTTCTCCAGCATTTATTATTAAATCATTTATTTATATCAGATTTTTTGTTGCTCAAATTGTTACAGCTTTGGCTATAGGAAGCTCATTCAGTGTGGCTCTTGTGCCTTTTGATTTTTTTTTTTTTTTTTTTTAATGTGAAGTACTTTCTGGCACAAGATGCTTTAGGTTCATCTTATACTTTTTCTGCCCTTGATGTAGCATCACACATTTTATTGAGGTTCCTTTTATTGGACATTGGTAATTAGAAACTAATACCTGGGCACGGAGTGTCCTTATTGCCCCTGGATGTCATTGCTTCTAGTTCCTCTCAGTGGACAGAGCTAGAAAATACCTGCATGTATACTAATCCATGTAAATACATACCTCCATCTACCAGGTATCTTTCTATCTATCTACTAGGATTCGAATGTTTGGCCTCTTCAAAACTCATGTTGAAACTTAATCCCCAATGTGGCAGTATTGAGAGGTGAACCCTCTAAGAGGTGATTGGCTCATGAGGGCTGCCCTCATGATGGATTAATTCACTCATGGATTACTAGATTAATGGGTTATCATGGGAGCAGTTCTGGTGGCTTTACAAGAAGAAGAAGAGAGACCTGAGCTAGCATGCTGTGCACTGCCTCAGGACTCTGCAGAGAGCCCACCAGTAAGGAGGCTTTCACCAAATGTGGCCCCTAGACCTTGGACCTCCCAACCTCCAGAACTGTAAGAAATAAATTTCTTTTCTTTGTAAATTCTGCAGCCTCAGGCATTCAGAACAGATAGCAACAGAAAACAGACTGAGACACTACTTCTCTCTCTCTCTTTCGCTATCAAAATAAATATGAGTTCACACTGATATCTCAGACTCCAACCCAACATACATTGAGTTCTTAATTTGGACAATCATACATTCTTTCACCAACAGTTCAGTTTGGTTCATTTGTAGTCTGTCACCCATTTCAAGTGTACCATCTGTTGAGTTTTGACAAATGTATATACACCATGTAACTGCCACCACCACAATCAAGAGAGAGAGCATTTCTATCACCCTCAAAGGATCCGTTATGCCATTTTCCAATAAATCCTCACCCCAACCCCAGACAATCATTGTCTTCCATCACTATAGATTAGATTTGTCTTTTCTAGAATTAAAATCAGAATGGTACCTATGTATTCTTTTGTGCCTGGCTTCATTTGTTCACTGTATTAATTTCCTAGGGCTGCTTTAACAAAGTACTACAGACTGGGTGGCTTAAAACAACAGAAATGTATTCTCTCACAGTTCAGGAGGCCAGAAGTCTGAAATTATGTTGTCGATAGAGTTGGTTCCTTCTGGGGGCTCTGAGGGAGAGTCCATCCCATGCCTGTCTTCTGGTTTCTAGGTTGCTGGCAATTCGTGGAACAGTTTGATCTGTGGCTGTGTAACCCTAATCCCTGTGTCCATCTTCACATGCTGTTCTTCTCTATTCCCATGTGCCTTTCAGGACATTTAGCATAACTTCATCTTAACCTGATTACATCTGCAAAGGCTATTTCTAAATAAGGTCACATGTCAAGTACCAGGGGTTAGGATTGCAACATATCTTAAAGGGGGACACAATTCAAAACACTCAGCATAACATATGAGATTCATACACGCCACTGTGTGTACACGTAGTTTGTTACTTTTTATGGATCAGTAGTGTTGCATAGCATGTATATACCACAATTTGCTTATCCATTCCCTTGTTGTGAACACATGAGCAGTTTCCTATTATGGCTTATTATGTTTTGGCCTGTTATGAACGAAGCTGTCCTGAACATTGAGGCGCAAGTCTTCATGTGGACACATGTTTACATTTCTCTTGAGTAAATTCCCAGGAATGGAATGACTGGGTTTTGGAGTATGTACACTTAACTCTTTAAGAAATTGTCAAACTTACCCCCAAGGTGGTTGTAGTACTTTACATTCCTACCAACAACTTATGAGAGAGTTCCAGTTGCTTCACATCCTCAACAGTGCTTGGTATTGTCAATCTTTCCATTTTAACCATCTGGGTAAGGCTGTGGTGGGAACTTAACTTGTTGTGATTTTAATTCACGTTTCTCCTATGACTAATCAAGTTGAGCAACTTTTCATGTGTTTATTGTCCATTTGCCTATTTTCTTCTGTAGGATACAGTAAATTCCTCTTCAAAGTTTAGCCTGGTAACTTCCTTTAAAATTCAAGAGGGAGAAAAAGTGCAATGAGTTCTGAGTTCCTCTTCAAAGAACCAATACATCAGTATGTTCAGCTTCCCTGTTGTTTGTTCTCTATTTTAAAGTTTGACTTCTTCGTTCTTTACCCTCGTTGCCCCTAGTTTTAGTAAACAACGACTTCCTAACCTCTATCACCTGTTCTGTCCTTAGGCATCCTTAGTCACCTGCTCTGTAACTGTCCTTCCCGCTGAAACTACTCACTCCACCCATACCCCTGCTGTCTTTAAAACAGCCAGTTGGAATTAGCTTAGACCGTGCAGTCCAACCCTAACCAATAGGAGAAAGACACAGCAACAGGGACTAGCTGCTTTAGGATGAGAACCCCTTCCCCTCTCTTGTCTGGTGTGCTCTCGCCATTGCCCCGATTTACCCAATAGAAGTAAATTGCCTTGCTAAGAAAACTTTTGCCTGAGTGCTATTTTCACTTTGTGGCACTGAGCATTTACTTCCAACACTTCCGTGAAGTGTCTATTCAACATTTTTACCCATGTTTTATTGGGCTGCTTTTCTTATTATGAGTTTTGAAAGTTCTTGATATATTCTGAACATAAGCCTTTTGTTGGATATACATATTGTATTTTTTCCCTGTGGGTGGCTTGCCTTTTCGTTTTCTTTCTTTCTCTTTCTTTCTCTTTCTTTCTTTTTCTTTCTTTCTTTCTCTCTCTCTCTTTCTTTCTCCTTCCTTCCTTCCTTCCCTCCTTCCTTCTTTCTTTCTTTCTTTCTCCTTCCTTCCTTTCTTTCTTTCTTTCTTTCTTTCTTTCTTTCTTTCTTTCTTTCTTTCTTTCTTTCTTTCTTTCTTTCTTTCTTTTCTTTCTTTCTTTCTCTCTCTCTTTCTTTCTTCCTTTCCTTCTTTCTCTTTCCTTCCTTCCTTCCTTCCTTCCTTCCTTCCTTCCTTCCTTCCTTCCTTCCTTCCTTCCTTCCTTCCTCTTCTTTTCTTTTTTTTTTTTTCAGGATCTAGCTCTATTGCTTAGGCTGGAGTACAGTGGCACAATCATGATTCATTGAAGCCTAGCCCTCCCAGGCCCAAGCAATCCTTTCACCTCAACCTCCCAAGTCGCTGGAACCACAGGCACATGTCACCACACCTGGCTAATTTTTTAAGTGTTTTGTAGAGATGGGGTCTCCTTATGTTGCCCAGGTTGGATCTTTACATTTTCTTAAGATATCTTTCCAAGAGCAGAAAAAATCCATTTTAATTAAGTCCAATTTATGAATTTTTTAATTTTATGGTTTATGCTCTTTTGTGTCCTACCTCAAGGGCACAAAAACTCTCTCCTATATATTCTTCTAGAAGTTCTAGGTTTTGTGCTTTGGTCTGTGCCTATTGAGTATTTTTATGCATGGTGTTAAGCAGTGAGGCAGAAGTTGGAATTTTTTTTTCTTCTATGGCTATCCAATTGTTCCAGCACCATTTGTTGAAAAGGAAATTCTTTCCACATTAAAGTATCTTAGAATCTTTGTCAAATCAATTTATTACCAGATGCGCATGAATTTATTTCTGGATTTTCTATTCTGTTTCTATTGATCTATAAAATATGTCTATTCTTATGCTAATATTACATGATCTTGGTTACCTTAGCTTAAAATAAGTCTTGAATCAGTTTAAATTTCTAACTTTGCTCTTCTTTTCAATACTCTTTTGGCTACTACAGATTCTTTGTATTTCTATATAAATTTTAGAATCAGCTTGTTAATTTCTACCCCAAAAAAGCCTTCTGGGATTTTATTAGGTTTACATTTTTGAAAGGAAAAAATAAATCTTGGGGCCCTCAAATCACTAAGCTAAAAGGAAAAGTCAAGCTGGGAACTGCTTAAGGCCAACCTGCCTCCCATTCTATTCAAAGTCATCCTTTTGCTCACTGAGATAAATGCATATCTGATTGCCTCCTTTGGAAAAGCTAATCAGAAACTCAAAAGACGCAACCATCTGTCTCTTATCTACCTGTGACCTGGAAGCTCCCTCCCCACTTCAAGTGTCCTGCCTTTCTGGATGGAACAAACGTACACCTTACATATATTGATTGATGTCTCATGTCTCCCTAAAATGTATAAAACCAAGCTGTTCCCCAACCACCTGGGGCACTTGTTTTCAGGACTTCCTGAGGCTATCTCACAGGCGTGTGTCCTTAACTTTGGCAAAATAGACTTCCTAAATTGACTGAGATCTGTCTCAGATATTTGGGGTTCACACATTAAATCTGTAGAATAGGGAATAATTGACATGTTTACAGTATTGAATCTTCTGATCTATGAGCACAAAATAATTTCCATTTGTTTGGTAGTTTTCAGTGTATAGGTCTTACACATATTTCATTCCATTTATTTCTAAGTATGTTTGGATACTATTGTAAGTGGCATTTTTCCACTTCAACTTCCAGTTGTTCATTGCTAGTATATAGAAATGTAATTGATTTTTATATAGTAACCTTGTATCCTGCAACCTTGCTCACCTCACCTATCATTTTAGTAACTTATTTGTATGTTTCTTCAGATTTCCAATGTATGCAATTGCAATGCTTGAAATAAAGACAGTTGTACTTCTTCTTTTCCAATCTGGATGCTTTTATTCTTAACTTATTGCAGAGGCTAAGACTTCCTGCAAAATATTGAACAGAAATAATGATGGGAGACATCTTTTTCAATAAAAGATGCCAAAATAATAGGATAGCTGTATGAAAACAAATAGGTAAAGAAACAAACAAACACACAAAAAAAACCCCCAAAGACTCAATGATTCCTAGCCTTGTGTGAGCACTGGGAATTCAGACCACTGAACTCTGAATTCTCCCACCCTGTTCTGCATTCCAGAAAATGCCTCCATGTGGAAAATTGGGGTAAGGTTGATCTGATCTGTTTGTATTCTTTCAAGTCCTGGGTTTTCTATTAAACTACATCTTAAAACAGTTGTTCTATACATTTCCACCCCAGTTTTCTAGTTGTTTACTAAGGGAGAAAAAGTCTAGACCTTGCTATCTTTTCATGGCATAGTCATTTTTGTTAGTCTCCTATTCTTTGCTTATTTTTTTGGTTCTGTGAACCCAGAAAATCTGAGACAGGTCTCAGTTAATTTAGAAAGTTTATTTTGCCAGAGTTGAGGATGTGGCCACAACACAGCCTCAGGAGGTCCTGATGACATGCGCCCAAGGTGGTCGGGGCACAGCTTGATTTTATACATTTTAGGAGACATGAGACATCAATCAATATATGTAAGAAGTACATTGGTTTGGTCTGGAAAGGTGGGACCATTGAAGCAAAGGCAGGAAGGCTCAAAGTCGGGGAAGGAGCTTCCAGGTCACAGATAGGTGATAGACAAACACATTCTTTTGAGTTTCTGATTAGCCTTTCCAAAGGAGGCAAATCAGACATGCATCTATCTCAGTGAGCAGATGAGTGACTTTTAATAGGATGGGAGGCAGTTTTGCCCCAAGCAGTTTCCAGCGTGAGTTTTCCTTAGTGATTTTGGGGGCCCAAGATGTTTTCCTTTCACAGTTCCATCTTGTATTTCTTTAAATATTTCAAACACAGTTATTTAATTGTCTATATCTGAGAATTCCAACATTTGTAGTCTTTGAGGGTTTAAATCTGTGGTGCCTTGTATCCTTATGTGTTTGGTAATTTGTGACTGTGACTTAGTCTTTGGGCGTCACAAGCCTCTCAGGTGGGAACACTTTCCTCTAGAGGTGATTTTTGCTTGTTTGGCTGAGAGTCAGAGAAGTACTTATGACCTGGAACCTCTGTCCCAGACTTTATTTAGGAGTGTCCGTTTCAGCTCCTCCAACTTGCAGGTGGCTCTCTGCTGTTGCCAATAGGTGTATTTACCCTCAGATCAACATCACTGATATGGACAGGAGGCAGGGAAATAGTGGGTAGAAGAGGGTGGGGTCCCTGGTGAGGGCTCCATCCTCAAGCCTGGACCTGAGATGAGATGATGCATTCCTGTTTTCCCACCTGAATGTTGCCTTTTCCAAAACCACCATGACCTGCCATGCCCCTAACTCTGTACCCATAAAAACACCAAACTCCACTGAAAGAGGAGCAGAGTGGCATGGCAGAGGAGAGAAGAGAAGTATCTGAATGTTGAAAGAAGAGGCAGCTGGACATTGGAGACTGTGGTTGGAGAGGAGTTCTTCTGGGGATGGTCAGAGAAGGAAGATTGTCTTCCCACTCCATCCCCTTTCCAGCTCCCTATCCCATTGAGAGCCACTTCCATCACTCAATAAAATCCTCTGCATTCTGTTCCTGTGACTCGATTCTTCCCGAATGCCAGACAAGAATTTGGGATGCACTGGGTGTGGAACCCATAAAGGCTGTCGCACTGACTCTTCACTGAGCTGTTTAACATTTAAGCAGTTCATGGACGGCAAAGCTAAAAGAGCATTGTTTGTAACACATGCCCTTTGGGGCTCCAGAGGTTGCGGGCAACCCCTAGACGCTGCCGGGAGCTGGGACAGGGTTTGTTCCTGCCAGCGCCCAAAGGCACTTGCCCTGGCTCCTGCACCCACTCACCTGTGTGCTTTCCTTAACTACAAGGGGTTTGAGGGTGATGTCCAAGTAAATAAGCCCACCCTCTCACAAATCCCACAAGGGGGTCAAAGGAACTCTCCCATCTCATCACCTTTGGGTTTCAGCTCCTTGGGAGTTTTTTCCTTTTTTGAATATTTCCCTAACATTCTGCAAGCTCAGAAATGTGTTTTACAATGTGTGTTATCACATATCCAGGCTCCAGTTCTTTAGCAAGAGGACCTTTCTAAATATCTAGTTTGCCATAATGTTGGAGTCAGAAGTCCTAGTCTTCCACTCTCCATCCATCCTTTCATCCATCCGTCACTGATTTTTCTCTGTATTCCTTACTCATTCTCCTTTAGGCACCCCTGTTGTCCCCAGTTCTTTAATGCTTCAGAGAAAACAGAAGATCATTCCCTTTCAGGAGTGACACAGTTGAGAAAACAACTCTAACACATTGACCCTCCCTAAAAATACCCTTCCTCACCTGCCAGCCCTCACCTCCTGCATAGCCATGCTTTATCCTGGCGTCTCAGGACCAGTGTTGGAGGAGCTTTCAGCAAGGAGAAAATGCCCTGCCGGCTTCACCCTATGATTGTGACCCTATGTCCTGGAGTTCATGGGCCCAGGGTCACTCTAATGGGGTTGTGGGGAAGGGCACAGAACCAGGGGTGGGTAGCACTAGGGTGGGGACATGCTGGGATGTTTGGGTCTTGAGAACAGAATCAGCAGGTGCAGCCTGGGCCAGAACAGTCCTGACAACATATGCTCCCGGTCTCTGGAACAAGCCTCGCTTGTTAAAAGAGGAAAACAAAATAGCCCATCCTTCTCTGCGTATGGTTCACACATGTTTGAAGCTGTGTGACTTCTCGAGGGTCCTGGTGGCGGCCATTGTGTAGTGTTTGGTCAGGCTGGCTGCCAGCCCATGCCCTGTCCCTGGCACCCCCGCCCCTCCATCCCAGTTTCTGTGGCAGTAAATCACTCACATGCTGTCTCTGAAGGGAGAGGTCTGGGACCTCCTGGGCTGGGCAGACAGAGGGCTCCTGGTACAAACATGCTCTGCTTCTTCCCACCAGCAGACAAGTGGCCTCTGCAGTTGAAAAGGATTTGCAGGACGGTGGGGGAGATTGTTGGGGTGCTAAAGGAAGAGAGATAATATGAAGCTTGCTCTGTCCAGAGGCCTGCAGGATAAGGTGGGAACAAAGGTCAGTATTTCCTTGGAAAGTCAGTACTTTTCAAACTTAAACGTGTACGGGAATCACCTGGAGGTCTTGCTCAGGTGCAGACTCTAATTTGGAAGGTCTAGGGTGGGGCCTGAGATTCTGCTGTTCTGAGAGGCTCCCAGGTGTTGCCCATGCTGCTAGGCCAGAGGCTGTAAGTAGCAGGGCTAAAGGGGCATTTGCCAACCTAAAGGGAAATTTGAGAGAGGCTGGGTGGAGCTGCACCATAGAATCACTGGGGACGCTTTAAGATAATGTCTGGCCCCACCCCAACCAACTGAAGCGGACTCTGCTTGTACTGGGACACCTGTGTGTTTTCTTTTTTGTTTTGTTTTGTTTTTTTTGAGACAGAGTTTCGCTCTGTTGCCCGGGCTGGAGTGCAGTGGCGCGTTCTCGGCTCACTGCAAGCTCCGCCTCCCAGGTTCATGCCATTCTCCTGCTTCAGCCTCCCAAGTAGCTGGGACTACAGGTGCCCGCCACCACACCCAGCTAATTTTTTGTATTTTTAGTAAAGACGGGGTTTCACCGTGTTAGCCAGGATGGTCGCCATCTCCTGACCTCGTGATCCGCCCGCCTTGGCCTCCTGAAGTGCTGGGAGTACAGGCGTGAGCCACCGCGCCTGGTCGTGTTTTCTTTTTTAATATTCCACTCCCCACCCACCCCAGGTGGTTTGAATATGCAGCCAGGATTGAGAACCACTAGGCTAGATTATGGAAGATCATTCCCCACTTTAAAATTAGAGATCTGTGACCAACTAATTTGCTGTCATGGTGGGATGGCTGGAAATGACTTAACATTATGCTCTTCCCAGGAGCAGCTTCATATTCACCAAGGGTTGGGAGGGGAGTTTGGCCTGGAAGGAATGACAATGGCGGACCTCCAGGGGGAGAACAAAGGACTGGCCGCGTCTTGCCGAAATGGCCATGCTATGTGATCTTGTCTCAGCAATTTCATGCCTTGAGCCTCCGTGTCTTGGCCCTGACCAGCACAACTCCTGTTTTGTTCTGTCTGTTCAGCCCGGAATTCCCAAAGGGCTTGGAGTTTTCTACTGCTCTGGAAGGTTCTCTTCCCCTCTCATCTCTTCTGAGTGAAAAAGGCAGCTGGGAGGCCCCCTGCCCTTCTCCCCTCCAGTGATCCCAAGCCATGGCTGAGAATAGTGGGAATGAGGTGCTAATGCCCCCGTCTTGAGTAGATTTCCCCCCCCCCACCCCGGCACACACATCTGGTTTCCATTTTCTTCTGCAGCAGGCCCCATTGAGCAGAGCCTTCCTCTTTGAATCTCTTGAAAAATCATGCCCAGAGGCCAGGTTCAGCCCCCATGCTGACCCCAGCCCTCAATGCAGCAGGAGTCCTTTCTCAGGGACCCTTGGCCCAGTCTTCCGCATGGTCTTTGGGAGGCAGGCGGGGCCCTCACCAGAGGGGAGAGCTAAAGGCCGGGGTGGGGTGGGGGACATTAGAGGAGTGCTGGCTCCCTGGAGAAGTGGGGAAGCAGGAAGGTTTGGGAACACCTGAAAAGAACAGGAGTACATGAGCCACCAGGAAAAATGAGTGCCTGCTGCCTCCAGCTGGGAGGACTGCAAGCTCTTCTTGCTCTCACCCAGACCCCTGGGCACAGAGACAGTAAGGGCCAAGTGGGGATGGAATGGGGACTCTTGGGGTCAGATTCTACCTTAAGAGATGTCAGGGTCATAAAGACAACACACTGGTCGTGCTCACTGACTGGGGAATGTCCCCAGTGTCCCTCCTGTCTTGCATAGCACACTGTGGTGGTCAGGGGCACTGGCTCTGGATAGCACAAGACTGGGCTGAATTTTGGCCCTGAATTCACCCTAGGTGGGTCATGGAACTTATGAGTCAGTTTAATCTTCTGTGAATTAGGAGTATTAGAGTAGAAATTGAATTATAGTAGATACACAAGCAAAGCATTCAGCCTAACACATAGGAAACAGTTAATAAATGGTAGCAAACATCTATTATCCATTTATTCATTTAACCACACGTTGACAATTTGTCTATCTGCCCGTCTATCTCTCTGCCTGTCCATCTCTCTGTCCACTCATCTCTTTATCCATCCATCCATCCATCCATCCATCCATCCATCCATCCATCCATATCTTTAACCAGACATCCAACCATCCATCCATCATCCATCCCTCCATCCATCCATCCATCCATCCATCCATCCATCCATCCATCCATCCAATCCATATGATGGCAGGGATATTAGGGTTCATCCGTTCCAGGAGGTCTCCCACCTGGAAAGCTTGTTAGCTGGGCTGGTCCTAGACCCTCCCTCAGAAGTTCTAATTTAATAAATCTGTGAGGACCCAGGAATTCACATGTTAAACAAGCTTCCCAGGTCATACTGATGCAGGTGGTCCTTAAGCCACTCTCAAGAAACACTGACCTAGCACCTCACCTCATTTTACCAAGGAGGAAATTGAGGCAGAGAGGGTGACTTCCTGGCTGGGCTTTCTCCCCTCCGCTACGGCCGCCATGAGTGTGGTGTGTGGGGGCAAGTGTGACCAAGAGCCCTGGGAGGGCAGCAGAGGGTGGCTGGCAGCCCACCACACGGCCCCCTCACCCTCTTGCCTGCCCCTGCCCACAGACACTGCCCTGACTCCCACACTGAGCCTGTCAGGGACCAGGGATTTATTCCTGCAGGCCAGCTTTTCACCCTTTCTTTCCTGGGTTATTTATGTCCCTTGCCTTTTATCTCCCGCCCGGCTGGCCCGCAAGGCCCATTATGTCGCTTTGGCTGTGGCCGCATCAATCTCTGGCCCTGGGAGCCAGGCCCCCAGCCCATCTCATCATTTATTTCCCAGGTCTCCCTGATGCTCAGCTGGCAGCTGTCCTGGTGTGTGGATGACCCTGGCTGGCGTCCTCCTCAGAGAGGACCTTTGTCGGTGGGTCTTGGGATTGTCGGGTCAAATGGGCCATGGGCAGCTTGTCTGAGGCCCCAGGAGTGCTGTGACCTTTCAGGAATTAGCATGGCGGTAGGGGCAGTGTTCTGGTTGTCAGGACTTCAGAGTCCCAGCCTGAACTCTGCCAGTGACTCCCTGGGTGATGTTAGACAAGGAGCAGTAACTAGATAGGACAATCCAGGTCGTAGCTTCCAATGCTTCCAGATGTGTGACAAGTGCTTCCCAAACTGTGTCTTATAAATTTTCTTCTTTTTTTTTTTTTTTTTTTGAGATGGAGTCTCATTCTGTCGCCCAGGCTCTGGAGTGCAGTGGTGTGATCTCGGCTCACTGCAACCTCTGTCGCCTGGGTTCAAGCGATTCTCCTGCCTCAGCCTCCCGAGTAGCTGGGATTACAGGCGCCTGCCATCATGCCTGGCTAATTTTTTTTTGTATTTTTAATAGAGACGGGGTTTCACCATGTTGGCCAGGATGGTCTCAATCTCCTGACCTTGTGATCTGCCCGCCTCAGCCTCCCAAAGTGCTAGCATTACAGGTGTGAGCCACTGTGCCTGGCCGTGTCTTATAAATTAATAAACATTTATTAAAAAGGCAGAGACAATTCCATAACCAAACTCTGGAAAACTCTAGCTTGAACAGAGGTGTCGTGAGTTGAATGGTGCTCCCCAAAAGATATGTCCATGTCTTTACCCCAGGAACTTGTGAAAGTGACCTTATTTGGAAAGAGTGTACTCACAGATGTAATCGAGGATCTCACGATGAGATTCCCCTGGATTTAGGGTGGGCTCCAATCCAGTGATGAGTAAAAGGTGAGGGAGACACGCAGGGTAAAGGGCATATTAGGAGAGAGGCAGAGACTGGAGTCATGCAGCCCCAAACCAAAAGATGCCTGGAGCCATCAGGAGCTGGAAGAGACAGGAGAGAATTCTCTCCTAGGGCCTTTTGAGGAAGGACAGTCCTACCTATTCCTTGATTTCAGACCTCTGGCCTCCAGAATGGTGAGAGATAAATTTCTGTTGTTTTTAGGACACCACTTTTGTGGTAATATGTTATGGTAGCCCTAGGAAGCTGATACAAGAGAGAAACAGTTTTGTATGCTGCAGGACTTGCCAGGGCCTTTAGTAGCAAATGTGCATTAGGAAGCACTAGGGCTGCAGCGTCAAACTGTGACATGAAGCACCTGGCTGGGGAGCTCCCCTCAGGACTTGTGTCTTGAAGAGCACATTTTGGGGGATGCTGACCTATGACTTGGTGGGAGAGGTTGGGGAAGAAGGGAAAGTGTGGGGGGACCTGCTTGGTCTAATCTTTTTGGAAACGAGGTGGGGGTCATAGGGTCTGGGGCTCTGTCCCAGATGCAATGAAGTGAGGGATTTAGGATCACAGGCAAAGGAAGTCACCTTGCAGCTCAATCCACTCCCAGAGGAAGTTTGGGTTAGAGGGGTGCAGAGAGGAAGCCGCTGGAGGAATCTTCCCAGCCCACCTTTCCAGCCTGCAGGCCAAGTCACCACCTGTCCTGAAATCCTTTCCCGCCTGCCAAGGATAGGGTGGTGGGGGCTCCTGCACCTTAGATGTCTCTATTCTGAAGAACCAGGCTTGTTTGCAAGCCCAGGGAGCTAAGGGTTAATAATAGTCGCCATAATGATAATTCCAGGTATGATTTATTGAGAGATTACCACTGCCAGACCCTGTGCTGAGTGCTTTATGCATATTAATTAATTAATTCCTCACAACTCTATTAGTCCATTTTATAGATGCAGAGATGGAGGCACAGAGAGGTTGAGTAGCTTGCTCCAAGTCACACAGCTAGTAAATAGGAGATCCAGTATTTAAATCCAGGTTGTCTGACAGTTCTCAACCATGAAGTCACACTGCCTTACCCCAGATGCAGGAACTGTGGGAGAGAATGCTCTTGCATTCATTCACTCAACATTATTGCTTGCCTGCACCCTGCCAATTGCTGGGCCAAGCCTTCAGGCCACAGCGCTGAGCCTGGGAATATTCCAGGACCCAGTGGGTCCTTACACAGCATGGTGGGGAGGCAGCCAGGACACCAAAGATGTCAGTGATGGCAGTGCTGGGGACAATGGCCACGGGGTGTTGGTAGGGGCTTCCAATCCAGCCTCAGCGCTCAGGGACTGTGCCCTGGACTCAGTTTCTCTTTTGTTCACTGAACTAGGTATTCATGGGCAAATGGGAGTCAGCCCAAAGGAAGGAGGTTCAAGCTGAAAGACGTGAGAAGGCTTCATCCTGAAGTAGCATGCTGTCTTCCAGGGGCTGCATCTACTTGGCCATAGCTAAGAGGATGGGATGGGGTTTGGGAATGGAGCCCTTTCCCACCGCCTGCCAGGGAATCGGGCGGTCCAGAAGTCTGAAGTGGGCACAGATGAGACACTCAGCCTCCAGTCTCCAGCATCACTCCCTCACACAAGGCTCTGCCGAGTGACAATAGCTCCATTTATTCACTCATTTTGTGCCAGACATTTTGCTAAGCGTGTTACATAAATGGCCTTCTTTAATCTTCACTGAAACTCCGTGGGGTGCAGTTACTGTTAACTCCATTTAACACGGGAGAAATCAAGGCTCCTTGTGGTTGTGCTACTCGACTGTGCTGGGGGTTGCACGTGGTCTGTTCGACAGAGCCCTAGATTTAACCAGGGATGACATTCAACATATTTCACACTAGGGGCTTTGGAGACTCTGACCCCTCAGTTAAGATGCCACCCAGAAGCTTGCCGGGGTGCACCAGCTGAACATCAACTCTACTCGTAACCAAAACAAGCACTTGGAATCATGCTGGGAATATAGTAAGCACCAGAAAAACGTAGCTATTCCTTTTCTTGTTTTCTTTATTAATCACCCTGTCTGGGATTATGGGGAAAGCAGACCATTCTGTTCCATCTCTCCTCCCATTTTTTTCCTGGTACATTTTTCAAAGCTCTTGTTTACAGGCTATTTTGCTGCTCAAGAATCTTCAATGGCTCCCCTTTGCCTACAGAAAAACTCTTAACTCCTCTGCCCAACAGTCACGGCTCCCCTTGGTTGGCTCCAAGCTCCCTGTCCAGGTGGACTTCGGCCTGCCCTCTAAGGATGTCCTTCTCCCCCAGGCTGCCTCTTGGCTAGGCCCCGACACGCCATGTGCTTTCCTTCCCGGGGCCCTCACTGAGCCATGAGCCCTCCTGAAATACCTCCTCACCCTCTTCATTGACCTAACTTCAAGGCTGCTGAAATTCTGCCTCCACCAAGAAACCTCTGAATACTCCGCCACTCAGAGGGCTCCCATTTTTAAATGTCCTACAGCTCTCTCTGTTCTGCTAACACTTGTTCGCATGCCACGTGGCAACTATTTTTGGTCTGCTTCCCGCAGCCCAATCACAAAATCAACCTCGGTGTCAGGAGTCAGCACTTCCCAGACTTTTATGTGCCATGAATCACCTGGGGATCTTGTGAAGCTGCAGCTCCCAGGTCAGGAGGCCTGAGGTGGGGCCCAAGACCCTGCATTTCTAAAAAGCTCCCAGGTGACGCTGTGTCCTGGGGCCACACTTGAAGCACAAGCCTGAGGCAATCTGGCAGGGCCTCTGTCCCTTGGTTCTCAGCCCTGGGACCTGACAAAAATACTTCTCCTGGGCCCTACCCCTAGAGTCTCTGCTTATTGGTGGGGAGCCAGCCAGGTACTGGTGTGTTTACAGAGCTTTTCAGGTGACTGTGAGGGGCAGATAGGACAGAGCCACTGAGCTGGCACCATCCCTCACCCCAACAGGTGTGTGTTTTTACGTGGTCCGGCATTCTCAGATTAGACCCTGTTGGAGGGTAGGAAGCTAGTTCCTTAGGCATGGGGCAGGCTGGGGCAACCAGAGCCCTACAGTGTTTTCGTGGGTGGGTGCCCACTAACCACTGGGGAACTTTGAGGGGATGGAGGGAGAGCATCCGCCCTGCACGGTCCCAGCCAAAGGCATATCTGAACCCACTGACACCATCCACCCCAAGGCACAGACAGGTGACCACTCAGGAAGGACCAGGAGGGGAGTCCCAGGAGCGGTTTGGCCAGAAACTCCCTCCTTCTGCCGGTCGGCCTGGCTGGGTACCCGGGAGCCGAGGACTCCGGTCCTGGCACCCAGGAAACCGCCACTGTGCCGAGTTAGAAGGCGCAGGACGCCCTCTGCTGGGAGGTTTGAGCATTTCCCCCCGGGACTCAGGTGGAATGGAAGAAATCAGGGGAGGGAAGGGAGAGCTGTTCTGTGTCTCTTCTTTGTCTTCCTATTTCAGGGTCTGCAGAACCAAAATCCAGTTTAGACGAAGGATCACAGGTTGAGACTCTGAAGCGTGGGACGGATTTGCTCACGCAGCCAAATCGCACTGAGGCTCTTTCTGTCCCTTTCACCCTTTCCTTCTCGTTATCATCACCGTCAACACCGATCCTCCTGCGCTGGCTCAGGCTTCGCGGCAACAGGATTGAAAACACAGCTTTTGTTCTGTGTCTCCAAGAAGGCTCAGCTGCTCTGAGCACCCACAGTTCCTGGTCCGGACTCCCTTGTGGTTTATAACGCACTTGAGTCAATGCGGGGTCAGTGTTAGGATCAGTGGTGATGAGAGTTAGAATTCAGTCTGGGGCTAGGGCCATCGGGCGTTCTTACAAAGTCAGGGATCAGACTGCATTCAGAGTCCGGTCACCAGGTAAGCACCAGAAGGTAGGTCCGGCTCACTAAAGGCTATGGCCAAACCTCTGCCCACAGTGAAGGAGGCCCGTGTCTGGGAGACCAAGGCAGAAGAGGAAGACCGAGAAAGCAGAACATGTCTCTGTTTCCTCCAGCTCCCCCAGGATGGCTGCTCTGAGCTTTCACGATGCTATGGCCCCGTAGTTCAGGGGTCAGCACGTAGTGCACCAACAGCCAGCCCTCTGGGCTTGACTCCATGGTGGGCCCACCCTGTGGCTTTCTCTCAGGGTGCAGTGTCTTACTGTAATATCTATCAACTTTGTCATAAATGCATGTTCTTAGCCCAGGGGAGGGTGAGCTATACTGAGGGGAAGGGGCCCAGCATTGTTTTAGGGTGGAGAGTCAACATATGAACACGTGTGGTCATTGATGATACCGTAGACCAGGGGCATGAAACCTGGGGCTTGAGGGTGGGCACTGCAGGCCACTGAGGGTCCACAAACCCACCTGGAATTGTGTGGGATTTGTGTGTGTCCAATTTTATGTGGTTTTCCATCAGATTCTCAAAGGACCATAACCAAAAAATTAGTTTAGAATCCTTGCCTAGGCCTATTCTTCCTTTTATTTTATTTACTTGGAGACAGGGTCTTGTTTGTCGCCCAGGATGGAGTACAGTGGCACAATCACGGCTCATTGCAGCCTCGACCTTCCGGGCTCAATCGATCCTCCCACCTCAGCCACCTGAATAGCTGGGACCACAGATACACACTTCCACACCTGCTGATTTTTGTACTTTTTCATAGAAATGGGGCTTCACCATGTTGCCCAGGCTGATCTCGAACTCCTGGACTCAAGCAATCTTCCCACCTGGGTCTCTCAAATTGCCGGGATTACAGGCATGAGCCACTGCACCTCGCCCTTATCTTTTTTTAAAAAACACTTTAAAAATAGCTTTATCGAGATATAACTGATAGAGCATAAATTGCATACATTTAAAGTGTTCAACTTAATAAAAAATGTTGACATATGTATACATTGTGAAATGATCACCACAATCAAGATAGTGAACATCCTTATCACCCTCAAAAGTTGATCTGCTTTCTGTCACTATAGATGAATTCAAATTTTTCTAGAATGTTCTATCAATGGCTGCATACAGTGTATACTTTCTTGGGTCCAATTTCTTTTATTCTGCCTAATTATTTTGGTGGCCATCCACATTATCATGTGTGTCAGCAGTTCATGGCTTTTTATCACTGAGTGGTATTCCATTGTGTGGATGGGCCACAATTTGTATTTCCATTCATCTGCTGATGGACGTTTGAGTTGTTCCCAGTTTTTGGTTATTACAAAGAAAGCTGCTATGAGCATTCATGCATACATGGGCAAATGCTTTCATTTCTCTTGGGTGGAAAGAAGTTGTTACAAACTGTTTTCTGTAATGGAATGTCATCTTACATTCTCCGCAGCAGCATGTGTGAGTTCCAGTTGCTCCATATGCTGGCCAACACTCACTAGAGTTAGTCTCTTTAAGCTGTTTTTAGACACTCTAGTGGGTGTTTAATTCGCGTTTTCCTAATGACTAATGGTATTGAGCATCTTTTCACGTGCTTATTTGTTATCCACATATCTTCTTTGGTGAAATGTCAGTTCAAATATTTTGCCCACTGGAAAAATTGGGTTTGACTGGGTGCAGTGGCTCACAACTGTAATCCCAGCACTTTTGAGAGGCCGAGGCAGGCAGATCACCTGAGGTCAGGAGTTCAAAATCAGCCTGGCCATCATGGTGAAACCCTGTCTCTACAAAAATACAAAAATTAGCTGGGCATGATGGCGGGTGCCTGTAATCCCAGCTACCCGGGAGGCAGAGGCAGGAGAACAACTTGAACCCGGGAGGCGGAGGTTGCAGTGAGCCGAGATCACACCATTGCACTCCAGCTTGGGTAACAGAGCGAGACTTCATCTCAAAAAAAAAAAAAATTAAAATTAATAAATAAATAATTTAAAATGGGGTTGTTTGCTGTTTGATTGAGTTGTAATAGTTATTTATATAGTCTAGACACAAGGCCTTTGCTGGATAAATTTGTTGCAAATATTTTTCCCAGTGTGTGGTTTGCTATTTCATTTTCATAAGCATATCTTTTTGAAGAGCAAACTTTTAAAATTTTGAAGCCCAATGTATTTATTTATTTTAATAGTTTGTGCTTTTTGCATTATATTTATAAAACCTTTTCCAAATCCAAGTCACTAGGGTTCATCCTATGTTTTCTTCTAAAAGTTTTGTAAATTTAGCTCTTACGTTTAGGTCTACATTCTTTTTAGCTAACTTTTATATATGGTGCAAGTTATGAATCCAAGTTCTTGATGAATTCAAGTTCTTATTTATTTATTTATTTTTTGCATGTGGGTATCTAATTGTCTAACTGCTCCAGCACCATTTGTTGAAAAGATTGTCTTTCATGCATTGCCTGGCACCTCTGTCAAAAATCAGTTGACCACATATAAGTTGATCTACTTTTAGATTTTATTACTTTCTCCCAGATACAGGTCTCCTTCTCTGTGGGCGGATGTTTGGCCATAGCCTTTACTGAGATGGACCTGTCCACTGGTGCTTACCTGGCGATTGGACTGTGTACCTGGGCTGCCTTCTGATTCTGTAAGAATGACTGCTATCTCTAGTTCCAGACTAAATGTCCGCTATTGATGTATTGTCTGTCTTCATACCAATACCCTATTGTATTGATTACTATAGCTTTTAATAAGTCATACAATCACCTAGAGTAAGTCTTTCAATATTGTTCTTTTTCAAAGTTGTTTTGGCTGTTCTAGATCCTTTGTATTTCCATCTAACTTTGGAATCAGTTGGTCAATTTCTACCAAAAATCCTACTGGGATTTTAATGGGGATTTTATTGATTCTATATATCAATTCGGTGGAAATATTGTCTTATAATATTGTCTTCCAATCCAAGAACACAGTATATCTCTCAATTTATTTAGCTTTTTAATTTCACTCGGCAATGCTTTGTAGTTCTCAGTGTAAGGTCTTACACATCTTTTGCAGATTTATCCCTAAGTATTTCATACTTTTTCATTCTATTGTAAATGGTAGTATTTTATTTTATTTTATTTTACTTTACTTTGTTTTATTTTATTTTATTTTATTTGAGATAGAGTTTTGCTCTTGTTGCCCAGGCTGTAGTGCAGTGGTGCCATCTCGGCTCACTAGAACCTCCACCTCCTGGGTTCGAGAAATTCTCCTCCCTCAGCCTCCCAAGTAGCTGGGATTACAGGTGCCCATCACCATGCCTGGCTAATTTTTTGTATTTTTAATAGAGACGGGGTTTCACCAAGTTGGCCAGGTTAGTCTTGAACTCCTGACCTCAGGTGATCCACCCGCATCGGCCTCCCAAAGTTCTGGGACTACAGGCATAAGCCACCAAGCCTGGCCTATGGTAGTATTTTAAATTTCAATTTCTAATTCTTAGTTGCTAGTATATTCAAAATACAATTGATTTTTGTATATTGATCTTAAATTCTATAACCTTCCTACTCACTTATTAATTCTAGTACCTTTTTTGTAAATTTTATATGATTTTCTTTTTTTTTTTTTCTTTGAGACAAAGTGTCATTCTTGTCGCCCAGGCTGGAGTGCAGTGGTGCAGTCTCAGCTCACTGCAACCTCCGCCTCCTGCCTCAGTCTCCCAAGTAGCTGGGATCCCAAGTAGCCTACAGGATTTTCTATGTAGACACTCATGTTGTCTGTAAATAAAGAGTTTACTTCTTCCCTTCCAATCTGGGTGTTTTAAATTTCTTTTTCTTGCCTTATTACACTGGCTATAACCCCAGTGCAATGTTAAGTAGGAATGGCAAAAGTGGATATCCTTGCCTTGTTTCCAGTCATGGGTAGCAGGAAAGTTTTCAAGCATTTACTCCTCCTTGGCTTTTATTGGCCCTGGCAGGGGTGACCTTTTATAACTGGTTGGAGGACCCCGATGTTTGCCCTGGGCATTGTGCCCTTCTTTCCAGTGTTTTGGTGCAAGCCCTGTTGAGCATGAAAGTGCCCTGGGGACAGGGATGGTATATTTGACTCCAGCTCTCCACACCGTGCCTGGCATGGTGCTCAGCTTGACAAATTCTCATTGCCAACCAGGGCCTGTTTGTACTGCTGTCCACCCCATCCCCTTTGCTTTCCTCCTGGACAAAGGCAGCCATCCTTCCCTCCTTTCCTTCTCTTCCCCTTCAGAAACCTGAATGGAAGGAGACATGAAAGGAAAGCACTCAAGTTGCACCAGCATCAGGTTCCTTCTATGCAGCATCCTCATTCGAAAATAAACCTGAGGGGGTAAGGGAAGGGGAGCGGTGACAGAGACAGGAGAGAGCTGTTATCATAGCTCTGCTTCCAGGCTGTATTTTTAGGGCTGGCATTTAGGTTTGGCCTGGGGACAAGGGGCTGGAAAATGCAAGGCATTTCCTCTTCCTGTCAGCTGAGACACAGTATGTGTGTGAGTGTGTGGACAGGGCCCTGCCATCTTCCCACTTAGCGCCTTCAGAATAGCAAACAAAGTACACTTCCTCCGCAGGCCTGCTGCGCTCCTGGTGTTGGCCTTTCCAGACCAGTCTCATCTTGAGACTGTATCAAGGCTCCTCCCCGAACTATGAGCTAGGCTGATTCCTGCAGGGAGAGGAGGAGAAACGCTTGTTCCCTCGGAGGGATGAGCTGCTGTCACAGTGCTAGGCAGCTTTCAGCCATGGGAGGGACGAGACTCTGAGGTCCTGGTGGGAATATTTTGGAAGGTCTCAATGACAACATAACAGGTTCATTTGTTGACTTGTTTATTCATTACTGCATACGTGAGCTACTTAACCACTCTGTGCCTCAGTTTCCCCACAGGGATGTCACTAAAACCTGCTTCATAAGGGCGCTGAGAGGATTCAGTGAGTTAATACTGGATGTAAAGTGGCGACATGCTTAAAACATCACTTGTCAGGTAGGAAGGGCTGACGAAAGGTTGGCTGTCATTATCTGAGTACTTACTGCACGCCACCCTTGAGCTTGGGCAGGGGCAGGGGCTTCAGTGGTGAATGAGACAGGTACTGTCTCTCACCTTTTGAAGTTTGCTCAGTTGGAGACCTGGCTGCTGCCTTTGAGAACTGTACGTTTTCCACCACAACTTTGGACCAGGGTCCTGGAAACACATGGAGTGAAAGGTCTTTTTTACCACTGCAAGGTGACAAACTAGTCAGAGATACGACGATGTTGGTGTTATTTGCACTTTGTGGAGCTCTGGCTGGCTTTGTTTCTTTTTTGCTCTGTGAAGTCGTTTCACATCTTGGGGACTCGTTTTCCTCACTTGTAAAATGGGAGGGAGAATACATACAGTGGGATATTACTCTGCCTTGACAAGGAATGAAATTCTGACACATGCTACAACATGGAGGAACCTGGAGGACATGATGCCAAATGAAGTAAACCAGTCCCAGAGAGACAAATACTGTATGATTTCACTTGTGGGTAACTAGAATAGTCAAATTCAGAGAGACCGAAGGTAGAATGGTGGTAACTGGGGGAGTTTTTGTTTAGTGGGTACAGAGTTTCAGTTTTGCAAGATGCAAAGAATTGTGGAGATAGTGATGATGGATGCATAACATTATGAATGTATTCAATACCACTGAACTGTACATCTAAAATAGTTAAATTGGTAAATTTGATTATATGCATTTTACTTTTTTTTTTTTTTGAGACAGAGTCTCAATCTGTCGTCCGGGCTGGAGTGTAGTGGCACGATCTCAACTCACAGCAACCTCTGCCTCCTGGGTTCAAGCAATTCTCCTGGCTCAGCCTCCCAAGTAGCTGGAACTACAGGCACATGCCACCATACCCAGCTAATTTTTGTATTTTTAGTAGAGACAGGGTTTCACCATGTTGGCCAGGATGGTCTCGATCTCTTGACCTTGTGATCCATCCGCCTTGGCCTCCCAAAGTGCTGGGATTACAGGTGTGAGCCCACACCCGGCCTACTGTAATTTTTTAATTTGGAAAAAAATGAGGAGAACAGTTAAAGTAGATGATTACTTAGGTCTGTTCTAATCCTTCCTCCTATAAACCAAAATATCTCTTTCTTTCCCTTCCTATTGTCTTTCTCTTTCACACACAGTTACCAGGGCTGCCCACTCCAGAGCACAGGTTGTGCACTGCACACCTCCAGGGAGTGCCCTTCCTCAAGACTGCAGCATGGGTGGCACAGCCTGTTCAACTGCACGATCCAGTCTGTTTCTGATCTACCTGGTCAGAAGGGGGTCTCTCGTGTCCATTTCCTGAGTTTATGCAAAGTAGAAAAAAAACTCAGCTTCAACTAGAAACAGCAAACAAAACACACTTATCTGATCTTCCCCCTTTGTATCATTTATTACATTTAGAAGATTGTTTTATGGTTGGTTTCTTCTGCCTGAGATTTAGCAAGTGCTTGTTGACATTCCCAGTCATTCATTTCACAAATATTTCCCAAGCACTCACAGTGTGCTGGGCACTGTGGAGGTGCTGGACACAGCTGAGCCTGGAGTCCCTCGTCTCATGGCACATGCGTTATAGTTCCAGGAGGCAGACCAGAAACAGGCAAACAAATAGGAAGCCAGCGTACAAGAGCGTTAAGTGCCATGTAGACAATGACTGATGGTCCTGGGCAGGATGGCGTGAGGGGTTGCTTTAGACTGTGATAAAGGAAGGCTTCCTGGGGGAGGTGACATTTGAATTGTCACCTGAATGACAGGAAGGAGCCAGCCAAGTGTATGTGGGGGCAAAGTCCTTTCGGGTCTCCTCACATCAGGCCTGACAGGGAAGGGGTGAAGCCACCTGTTGCTCTTGGCCTCTCTTCCTCACTCCTTGCCCCATCTTCTCCACTTCCCTCCACCTGAGGAAAAGTCCCCAGAGGCCTTCCATTCAGAGAACAGAGAAGCCTTTGCAGGAGGGGGCTCAGAAATCTCCATCCAGACTGGAGCCTCTCCTCCATCCTTCCCCTTCCTACAGAGCCAAGCAGAGAGAAAGGAGTCGTTCAGGTCTCTCTCCTGAGTAGATGATTGGGGTGGATCTCCTCTGTCAAGCCAAATGTTACAGGGATTTGGGAAGGCCACCTAGGAGGGGGAAGCCCGGCTTACTCAAAGGCTGCCCTGGCTGGGATGGTGGCATAACCAGGATCACTAGATCAGGCTGACAAAGAACAAAATTGCCTCCACCATCTACAAGAATGGTGGTGGGGGCACCCTGTTGGAGCAGATGGCCATGAGTTCAAATCGTGTCTCAGCCTCTTACTGGCTGGGTGACTTTGAGGAGGCAACTTCACCTCTGTCTCAGTCTCCTCATTTGTAATAGGGGTGCTGTGAGGACTAGGAGAGTTTACCCATACTGTGCTTAGGGCAGCATTTGGTGCACAAAGCACGTGCGTTCGGTTTGACGTCATTTTTCAGGAGGGTTTCTATCCACTGCAGAGTTGTCTTCCATTCGTCAGCAATCTCTTTTCCACCTCTATGAACACAGTCTTGGTACATTCACAGGAGGCTTGATCTGGAAGAGACAGAGCTACACACAGGTCAGGGGTGTGCCTGATGGGAGTTTCTGGTATGTGAGAGAGTGGGACAGCCTATGTGGGACAGTGTTTTCCTGACTGTGTGGACCGGTGTTTTGAGCTTGAATATGTGGGTATCTACATTTGCTTCTCTAATCAAGAAAGAGTTCCTTACTGCATTCTACTAGCAAAGCCCATCCCTCCATCCATCCATCCACCCATCCCTCTATCCATCCATCCATCCATCCATCCATCCATCCATCCATCCATCCATCCATCCATCCATCCATCCATCCATCTATCCATCCATCCATCCAACAAATATTCCCGAGCACTTATTTGTGCTAGCTTTGCAAAGGTAAGTACCTTATCCCAGGTTCCCCTGGAAACACGGCCTGTGGTCAAATTTATGTGCTAATGTTTTATTGTGGGGTGCAACCCCCAGCAGCAAGAGTGAGAAGGGAGAAAAATAAGGCAGAGGGGAAGGAAAGCAAAACCCAGCTGTTCCCTTGGCATGATTTGAGGGCTTCAGGGCAGCCATGGCTTCTGAAAGGAAAGTTTTGAGTTGCGCATGTCTTCTGTGGGGCTTTCTTTGCTTCTTTTTAAAACATTTATTAAATAATGATAAAATATACATAGACTAAAACTTAACATTTTAATCATTTTTAGGTATACAGTTTAGTGGCATTAAGCACATTTACATTGTTGTATAGCCATGGCTACCATCTATCTCCAGAACTTTTCCAACTTGCAAAACTGAAACCCTGAACCCATTAAACATTAATACCCCCATTCCTCCTTCCCCTCCAGCCCCTGGCAACCACCATTCTGCTTTCTATATATGTGAATTTGGCTACTCTGGTTACCTCATATAAAAGGAATCATACAGTATTTTTCTATTTGTGGCTGGCTTATTCCACTTAGCATAATATCCTCCAGGTTCATCCATGTTTTAGCATGTGTCAGAATTTCCTACCTTTTTAAGGCTGGATAGGATTCCACTGTATGGATAGACCACGTTTTGTTTATCCGTTTATGTTTGTTGGGTGGTTGGGTTCCTTCCACCTTTTGGCTGCTGTGAGTAATGCTGCTATGAACATGGGTGTACACAGATCTGTTTGAGTCCCCGCTTCCAATTCTTTTACTTCTACAGATTCAGAAGTAGCATGGCTGGACCATATGGTAATTCGATGTTTAATTTTTTTAAGGAACCTCCATCCTGTTTTCCAAAGTGGCTGTGCCATTTTATATTCCACAGGGCTTTCTTTTTTTTTAGACACAAGGTCTTGCTCTGCCACCCAGGCTGAAGTGCAGTGGTGTAATACTAGCTCACTGCAGCCTTGAACTCCTGGGCTCAAGCAATCTTCCTGCCTTGGCCTCCCAATACTACAGTTATGTACCATCACCCTCAGCTCTGTAGGGCTTTCTCTTAAGGAGCAGCTGTGTTGTGAATGTCAGATGTCCTTGCTACCCATTGTCACACTGACTTTGAGGTAGTGTCATTATCCCCCCTTTACAGAAAAGGACACTGAGCCCCAGAGTCTAAGGCGGGCAGCTGCTGGTCTGTCTGTTCAGCCTCCATTCTCCCTACCCCTGGTTACAGCTTCTCAATTTTCCATTGGGAGCCACTCCTCTACTCACAATGTACACCGAGTCACTGGGGGCTGCCCCCACTCCTTGGCTCCAGGGGCAAACCAGACATTCCATTTTCCTTGGACATAGTGCTTGGTTCAGTAGGAGTTTCATGACTCAAACCTGGCCAGCAGAGCCTATGATCACCTTCTGGAAATTAGCCAAGAGCTTGGGGAAGTGGTGTTAGCTTTCAACTGGGATTGCTAAGCAGATGGAATGTGAACCTTCAGCTGCTGGTAGCCACTTCTGCCACCCCTTAGGATAACTGAAACCGAGCAAGAAGCCAACCTAGAGACATGGAACCAAGAGCTGAAGAGATAGACTCCAAACAATGTCACCTGAGCACCTGGATTTACTGGTGAAGGTACTAGATATGCTCCTGGACTTTTCAATTACATGAGCCAGTAGCTTTCCTTCTTAGCTTAAGCAACTGAGTTGAAGTTCTCTCTCTTGCAGGATTTTTTTTTTTTTTTTTTTTTTTTTTGACAGAGTCTCACTTTATCACCCAAGCTGGAGTGCCGTGGCGCAATCTCAGCTTACTGCAACCTTAGCTGACTGCAACCCCCATCTCCCAGGCTCAAGCAATTCTCCTTCCTCAGCCTCCCAAATAGCTGGGATTACATTAACCACACATGGCTAATTTTTGTAATTTTAGTAGAGGTGGGGTTTCGCCATGTTGGCCAGGCTGGTCTCCAACTCCTGACCTCAGGTGGTCACCCACCTTGGCCTCCCAAAGTGCTGGGATTGCAGGTGTGAGCCACTGCGCCCGGCCTCTTGCAGGATTCTTGAAGGGAATCCTGACTAGTTCAGGGAGTTTAAGAAACTTGCTCAAGATCAGCCAGGAAATGGTGGTGCCAAGAACTCAAACCCCTAACAGAGTTTCCGACTTAGATCCGGATCCCGGCTCAGGATCAAGACTAACCGTTGTTGGACTCTTCTCCAGAACTCTAGGATTGGCATCCCGAGACGGGAGCTAGATCTTGGCTGAAGCACTGTAGGAACCAGTGCACTCACAAAGCACAGAACTCATGAGCTGAACCTATTCAGGAATTGGCAGGTTACTACCCAAGGGCCAAATCCAGCCCACCTGTTGTTTTTGTACAGTCCACAAGCTAAGAATTCTTTTTACATTTTTAAATGGTTGGAAAAAATCAAAAGAAGAATATTCTGTGGCATATGCAAATTACATGAAATTCAAGTTTCAGTGTCCATAAATACTGTTTCATTGGAACGCAGTCATATTCATTCATTTGCATGTTGTCTATTGCTGCTTTGTGCTTCAAGAGCAGAGTTGCGTAGTCATCGCAGAGACTGCCTAACATTTTAGTATCTGGCCTATATAGAAAAAGTTTTCCCGTTGCTGCCAAGCCCTGAGCTTCCCTCTTTCTGTGGCTCTTTTCCCAAGCTACTCATTTGGTCCTTTCCTGCTTCCCCTTCCTCCAGTCCTGGTTCTTAAAGAGGCAGGACCTCTGTGAAATCAGCGAATGCACGGGAAACTCCCAGCACAGAGCCTGGTGCACTGTTAGTGCTCAGTCATTGAAAGGTATTGGGAAGGAACCTGAGTCAGCTGTGCAGCACATATGTGCAACCTCTGCATCCTGTCTCTGCTGCTCACTCCCTGTGTGACCTTGGGCTAGTTGCTTCCTGTGAAATAGGAACAAGAATAGTCCCTACCTCATAGGGCCCTGGTGAAGATCAAATTAGTCATTGCATGTAAAGTGCTTCCAAGAGTGCTGGGCACACAGTAAACATTTGATAGAATCCTAATTGTAATTGTTTTTCTCGTTGGCTTAATCTCCATGGAGGATCTTGGGATCTGCCTACCATTGAACTGGGCCCATGTTTGGCCCAGGGCCCCCGAGAAAGGCCAAGGCTATGCAGGGAGCAGAGAGCTGGCCTCCTGATTCAGAGCCTTGGCAGGCTGGGGCTTCCTGACACCCCTAGCAGGAGGCAGCCAGGGGCTGAGATGGGGGCTTAAAAAGCAGGAGATCCTGGGCTTGGCCCTCCCAGCAAAGGGATGTGTGTGTCTATCTGTAGCTGGATGAGACACTCATTTTAGGGAAAAAAAGGGAAATAGGCCCACCCAAAATGGCTAAAGGCAGCCCCATCTGTGGTGGGCAGTTTCCATGGCTGAGAAGACCACAGAGCCACTGGGGCTGCCTTGGCCTCCGCCTTGAGGGCAGGAACCAGCTGAGCCCTCATCGCACTTTGCTCTGCCCACTCCTGTCCCAGAAGCTCCTCTTCTGGTGAACCAGGGCCTGGGACAAGCAGCCCAGAGAAGCCGGAGCCCTGAGCCAGTACGGCAGGCTCTAGTGGGGGAAGTGGGCAGAAGCGTGATGGAGTTGGGTGATCAGGGAAGAGCTTCCAGTTCTCAGCTCCAGGCTGTCCCCTCTTGTCCCCGTTCACTGGGTCTCTTAGGCTCCAAGCCTGGGCTGAGTGGAAATAGGCAGAATTGAAGGGTCCTGGGGCTTCTGCCCAGGCTCAAGGCCGCCCAGAGGTTCTGGAAGTCCTGTGGGAGGGGCACCTCCGTGAACCGGCTGCCTCCTGCCAGGCCTCAGCTTTGTCAAGGCCTCAGTGAGGGGTGAGCTGAGTGGCTGGGCTTGGCTGTCCCCCTCTCCCTCACCTGGCCCAGCCCTGGCACAGCCCCGGCCCCCTTCCCAGCCACTCACTGCAGTATGTTCCCAGCCAGAGCCCGGTTCTGCAGCTCCCAGAGGGGTATGAGCATCCACTCCTTCACCAGGAGGGCAGGACAGGCAAGAGGTACTTCCCAGGCCATGTCAGCACCTGTCCATTTTTAGGAGACACACTTCTAGACAGAGGCACTCACACTCCCCACCCATGCAGAGAAGCACACGCCCCTTAGCTGTCACACACGCAGGGCCACTCGGACACACGTGCCTCCCCTCACATGCACACGTCCTGCTGACACCACCTGACCTAACTGTGTCCGAAGCTCTCGGCTCACTCCTGGGCTTGTCTGAAGGCCAGAGCAGGCTGACGTCAGCCTTCCGGAGTGACTGTGAGAAGCAGGGCCAGGGGACATCACACAGAGGCCACCAGAAGGTCAACAGATTCTTATACATCATTTGGGCCAGTGGCTCCTGCCTCTTGAGGCACGCCTTAGGGGCCTCTGTGAAAAATTCTCAGGTTCAGTTCCCACCCCAGACTTGGTAAATCAGAATCTCTGTGATGATGGCGACTGAGGTGGGGGACTGGGAAATAACAGACTCTCTAGGGGTTCTGACGCTGGATACACTTTGTAACCTGATCTAGTCCAACCCCCTTACTGCTCCAATTCAGGAACTGAGGCTGAGGGAGGGAGAGTGGCCCGTCCAAAGTCACACAGCAGTTGCCTAGGCCAGCCAGGACTAGAACCCAGGACTCCCCACTGCCCAACCCCAGGCTTCAGGTCTGCAGAGATCCCCATGTCCTTCCCTGCTCCCACCAGCCCTGAGTGTCCCCCTGGCCTTCCTCCCAGTAAGGTCAGCTGGCTTTCATGTTCTGCAGTGCCCAGCAGGGCCAGGGCCAGGGCTAGCCTGCAGCCAGCAATCCTCTGGAACAGAGGCTGGGTGACTGTCTTCAGCCCCCTTCCTACGCAGAGGGCCCCTGCTCGGGAGGCCTGCTTTAGAGAAGGGGAAGGCTGGGCTCCCTGCAATCACATATGTTTGCCCCAATATGCTGAGCCCCCCACCCTACTCCTGGGGGAGGCCGGAAAGGCAAGTCCTCACGCTGCCCAAACATCTGGACTGTGCAGAGAGAGCCAAGATGCGCCATGCAGATGTCTTCAAAGCTGATGCCTGGTGTCAGCAGAGAATAGACATCTGGGTGGAAGGCCGGGGCTTGTGCTGGAGGGCAGGGTAGATTGCGTCCAGTGATGCAGAGCGGTGTTGGCACAAAGCTGGGGGTGGGAGTGTGGCCCGGTGACTTCACTCCCCCACCTGGTTGGCCTTTTTAAGCGGGAGTCAGATCCCCAGGGCGGCAGCCAGGTGATGTTAACATAGTAGCTACCACTTGTTGAGTACTCACCACATGCCAGGTACTGTTCTGCATTTTGCATGTATTACCTCATTTAACCCTGGAAACATCCCTGTGGGGCAGGTACCATTACTGTCCCCCTTCTCCAGGCCACTGAAGCACAGGGAGGTCATATCACTGGCCCAGGCTCACCCAGCAAGCCAGTGGCAGTGCCAGGCTCACACAGAAGCCCATGCAGGTCACCTCTGAACAGCCCTGCTCCATCCCATAAGTGACCCCCCAGTGGTTTCTGGGACCAATCCCAGCGTGCCCTGCTTTCAAATGATATTACATTTGCATATGGGGGCATTTTGCCTAGAGAAAATGGGTTTCTAGGGAGCGTCCCTTTTCCTGTGTTTGGAACTTAGGGAAAGGATCCCCTAGGAAGCCAAGCCAGGCCCTCCTCCTGGGCCAGTGGGCAGCTGCTGCCAAGTCTCCCAGGGCTTCTGAGACCAGAGGCTGCTTCCTGAAGGAAAAGTGAGCTCCCTGTGGCTGAGGCCAGCTGTGGCCAGCAGGGCTATTTATTTTTCTGTTCCTAAGCCTTTAAGTCATCTGTTTACATAGGCAGTAGAAGGAGTTGGGCTTAGTGTCCCTGCCTGGTGCCCTCCCTCCCTCCCTCTATCCTGGGCTTTGCAGGCTGAGCCAGGGACCCCCAGAGCCAGTGGTGGTAGTGGTGGGGGGTGTGGTGGGGAAGCTCCGGGGCCTAGAACTACAGGGCCATTGGGAGACTCTGCACTCAGGGCTCTGGCTGAGATGATGACCAGGCCTAGCCACTGCCTCCCCGGCTTCCCACCCTTTCTCCCCAGATCCCGTGGAAGTCCTCAGAGCCTGGCGCCTCACTTGCTGTGCCTCCTCACCCATGGCAGGCATCCAGGCTCTGAGCTCTCCGCTTCCCTCAGCTCAGCTGGCTCTCCAGAGCAGCCAGACATCAGCCATCCAGCCCATGAGAACACCCACCAGCCAGCCCCCACCTTGCCAGGAATGGGAGTGGGGAACCTTCCCTGGCTCTGAGTCCCCGGAGGAGCAGGCCCTGGCCCGCCCCCTCCACAGGCATGTTTTGAGGCCTAGAGCAGCCATGTTCTGGGGCAGGGTCACAGACACAGGGGAAGAAGACGAGGTTTCCATCCTGAGAGGAGCAGGGGAGAGGGATGCACGTGTGTAACCCCAGGACCCCTCACACAGGTGTCCGTAGAAACTTGATAGAAATGCCTGGAGGCCCTGAGGGAGGTGGTTTCTCTGAGCGGGTGACATTGAGTGACTCTACATGGGTGGGCGACTTCTCCATTGGAGAAAGCGAGCTTCATTGCATGCAGGAGGAAGGAGGCCCCCAAATCTATGGTGCAGCTGAGGGAGAGCCGGCAGAGCACGCAGGAGGCCACCGGGGTGTGTGGCCAGAGAGGTGGGCAGGGCCAGCGCACCTGGGGCCTGAATGTCCCCAGACAGAGGCCACTGGGAGCAACGGAGTGCTTGGGACAACGGAGTGACAACATTGCAATGCTGGTTAAGAAGGAAATCCACAGCAGCAAGGGGAGGGGCAGGAAGACCCCCCAGGAGGACTGAGAGTGAGACAAGGTGAGATAGGCCACGGCAGACAGGAAAGCAGACTGCAGAGATGTTCATGATGAGACTTCTCTCCCTCCAGAGGGGACTTAGGGAAGGGATGCAGACGGAGAGAGAACCAGGGCCCTCCTCTCTCTGTACCACACCTGTGCCCGTCTGCTCATTCAGGCCATGGGCACGGTTCTGACGCTTGAGGAATCAGAGCCCACACCCGGGTCAGTTGGGCAGCATGAGCTTCTCATTCTGGTTAGCAACTATGAACTAAACACCTGCTCTGTGCCAGGCCTGGGGTTGGCAGGGAGAGGGCAGTGGAGGGGAGAGATAGAGGGCCTGTTGGGGTGGGGGGGAATAAGGAGCTGAATGAAATTGTGTCCCCACCCACAGAAAGGCAGGACTAGGGCAGCCAGCCTTGGCCTGAGGCAGCAGCGCCAGGGTGACTGGGGACAGAGGAACTCGGGGTTTGGCCCTCAGCTATGTGCTGGATTTACAAGTAGAGACAAGGTGGGCAGCATTCCAGGGAGGAACAGGCTGAACAAAGGCCCAGAGGTAGAGTTCAGAGTGTGACAGGCACAGACAGATGCCACAGCCCCGCTCCTTCCCGAGGCTGGCCCTGGACCTCAAGGTCATCTTCTGGCCTGGGGCGGTGGTCATGGAGGATCCAGGATATCTAGATTCAAGTGCTCTCCCTGCCATCTGGGCTGCCTCCTTCCCATGGACCTGGGACCTGCCCTCCCAGACTCTCTTCCTTCTTGTTTTCTTTTGTCCCATCCTCCTCATCCCTCCCACATTGGGGCTGGGAGCTCATTCTAGGCCTTGCCTTTCCACGATACCTGTTCCCTCAGGGACACCCCCGGGATGAGCAGGACTTAGCTAGGAGAAGAAGAACAGAGCATTTAGGCAGGAGAAACAGCATGATCAAAGCCCCGGGGTGGGCAAGAGCTTGGCGAGTTGGAGGAATTGAAAGGCAGTGTGGCTGGGGTGTAGTTGGAGACAGAGACAGATCTCCAGGCTCTGCCATGATTCATTTCCAGAACATTCAGCCTCTCCACCAGCAAAATGTCAAGAAAAAGCAGCTCTGTCTCCAGAGAGGTAAACTGAGGCACTGAATGTGGTTGAGGGAAGGTGTCTCCCCTCATGCCTGGGGCTCGTCTCTTCTTCTGGGCACTGTGTTTTTTGGAGGAGTGGACTCTCAACTGAGGCTCAGAGAGAATCTAATGCCTGATGATCTGAGGTAGAAGAGTTTTATCCCAAAACCATCACCACCCAACCCTCCACCCCATCTATGGAAAAATTGTCTTCCGTGAAACTGATCCCTGGTGCCAAAAGGTTGGGGACCACGGCTCTAGAGCACAGTGGGTAGCGGGGGTGTGGCCTTTTCTGGAAGGAAGGGTCCAGGATCCCCTGGGTGCCCTGCCCTGGGGACTGAGGTCTGGCTTCCAGGGATATCAGCTGTCCTTTCAAGGGACCGGGTCACTGGTCAGGCCTATTGGCTTTCTCAGGAAGCCTGAGAGCTATGGAACATTCCCACTCTGTGAGGTCCTGCAGGGCAGCTCTCTGCAGAGGAAACAGAGCAGCCCCCAGCTTGCTGGCCAATCCCCCTCTTCCTAGGACCCTCTGAGAAGCAGAGAGGGAGGACAGCCCCTGGGATGCCCAGGAGCAGGAGAGGGAGCTGCAGGGAGGGGCTAATGGCAACCTTTGAACCCTACCCTCTGTTGGAAACTGCCCAGGAGGGACTCCAGACATTTGGCTTCCAGGGCTAGATTTAGTTCTGACTCACTGGGTGACTTTAGACAGCTCACGTAATCTCTCTGTGCCTGAGTTTCTTCTCAAGAAAATTGCAAGAAAAAGTCTTGTTTTTCTCTTCCTTCATCTTCCCAGTCAAAGGGAAGGTGAAATAAATGATGGGTGTTCCTGTTATCCTTTGTTATTATGCAAACGATTGGGTGCTACTAAGGGTGCAGGACAGACAGATAAATCCAAAACCCTTGAATCTGCCTTTGAGACCAAATACAAACACGACTGCATGAGTGCATGCAGCACGCACACTCACACACACACGCAGGCATGCACCAACACATGCACACACACGCAAACAGAGAGGCATGCACCAACACACACACACATGCACACACAGAGGCATGCATGAACATGCACACACACACAGAGGCATGTACCAACACACACACAAGCACACACAAAGGCATATACCAACACATGCAGACACACACAGGCCTGCATGAACATTCACACACACAGAGGCATGCACCAACACATGTACACACACATAGAGGCATGCACCAACACACACACACACATGCACACACAGAGGCATGCATGAACATGCACACAAACACAAAGGCATGCACCAACACACACATAAGCGCACACAGAGGCATATGCCAACACATGCACACACATACACACAGAGGCATGCACCAACACACACACATGCATGCACGCAGAGGCATGCATGAACATGCACACACACAGAGGCATGTACCAACACACACACAAGCACACACAGAGACATATACCAATACATGCACACAAACACAGGCATGCATGAACATGCACACACACAGAGGCATGCACCAACACACACAAGCACACACAGAGGCATACACCAACACATGCACACACACACAGAGACATGCACCAACACACACATGCATGCACACACAGAGGCATGCATGAACATGCACATGTACACAGAGGCATGCACCAACACACAAGCACACACAGAGGCATGCACCAACACACACCCACACACAAGCATGCATGAACATGCACACACACACAGAGGCATGCATCAGCACACACACATGCAAGCTCACACAGAGGCGTGCATGAACACACACACTCACCCAGAAGGATGCATGAACATGTGCACACACAGAGGCATGCACAAACACACACAGGCATGCACGAATATGCACACACACAGACATGCAACAACACACGCACACACACAGACGCATGCATGAACATGTACACACACACAGAGGCATGCATGAACATGTACACACACAGGCATGCACAAACACACACACAGGAATGCATGAACATGCACACACACAGAGGCATGCATGAACACACGCACACACACAGTCTGCTTTTCCTTCCACTCCAATTTTGCCAATTCAGTTAGATTTTGATACTGAGACCCAAGAAGAGGCTCCAGGTTAGGAGTTCCTGGTGCTAAGTCACAGCACTGGGTGCATGTGTGCAGAGGCAGTATATGACTGTTGCATCAGCCATGGAGGTGGCTGAATTTGTGGTAGTAATGGAGATAAAATTGTGGCTTTGTGGTTCCAGTAATCATCTCAATTTCACTTTTTTTAGACATGACTAATATCTTCTTCCAACCCACTCCTCCTAACCAAAGAAGCTCATTCATAAGTTTAGAGCCAAGGTCAAGGAGGCCTGGAGAAGTGAATTCACTTGTCCAGGGTTCCACAGTTGGTTTTAGGGAGGGGACAATGCGTCCAGGGCCCTTCCCCCACTTGGCTGCCCTGTGACACACACACACCTCTGTTGAGAAGCCCTGGAGGTGGCTCACTATGACCCAGGGTGTGTCTGAGACCAAGCTGGGAGCAGAAAAGAGGCTGAGACCAGGAGCAGGAAGTGGCTGGAAGCAGAGTGGGACTTGAGAGTGAGCAACTGGCCCCTAACTGGGTGACTATGCACTTGACAGTTCCTGGCAGGGCGGGGGCGAGCCAGCAGAGCAGCTGTGGCCTGAGAGCTGGCCTTAGACCCGACCTGGCCCTGGGAGGCAGACTGGCATGCCCCGGGCTTCCTCTCCAGCAGCCAGCCCTTTCCACAAAGGGCACTCTTAGCCCGACAGCTGATGACCAGGCCTTTGCAGGGTGAGAGAGCCCAGTGATGAGGCCAACCAAGTACCCTCTCATCTCCCTCTGCAGACAATCCACAGTGGCCTGTGGCCCCACACCTGTTCCCTGGAATGCCTGCAGGGGCCTGGGCAGGGCCTTCTCTCTTCCTTAGCCTCTCCTAAGGTAGGAAGAGTCCCCTCCACTAAGCACCATCATTCTCTTTCTGTCTCCCCGCCACATTGCCCCTTGATTTGAAGTAGATATTGGGAATGGAGACACTGTTCCTGATGCAGAGAAGGGCCTGAGGAAATACTCTCTGCCTGAAATACCTAAATTCATTCTTGCACTTCTATTGCTTTCAAGGATCTGCAGTGGCAGGACTCGATAACAGCAAAGCTGCCCATGGCTGTCCCTGGGACTCCCTTTTAAAACAAAGACCGGTTACTCTGGAGACAAGCACAGGTAAGCGGCTGGGTAATGAGAAGTGGTTGGCCAGTCTGTCTCCATAATATTAACAAGGTCATCACAACAATAACTCATTCATACACCACTTACCCTTTGCAAAACACTCTTCTTAGCACCTCTCACATATAATATATTTAATCCTCGTGACCCAATAAGGTAGGTATTATCATATTATTCCCATTTGATGGATGAGGAAAACAAGGCACAGAGATGTTAAGAGCTTTGCCTGAAGTCACACAGCCAGGGGTTTGGATACCAGTAGGCTGGCTCCACAGCCCTTGCTCTTAAGCACTTACGCAGCCTCTGGACTCAGGAGGTTCAACAGCCACATTGTGAACCTGTTGAATCCTTATTTGGCTCCAAAAACTCTTCCTGGATGGTACAAAAGCCCATGCCAGGCTGGGCACTGTGGGTCACACCTGTAATCTCAGCACTTTGGGAGGCCAAGGAGGGAGGATCACTTGAGCCCAGTCTAGGAGTTCAAGACCAGCCTAGCTAACAGAGCAAGACCTCGTGTCCTACAAAAAAATATAAAAACTTAGCTGGACATGGTGGTGTGTGCCCATAAGCCTAGCTACTAGGGAGGCAGAGGCAGGAAGATTGCTCGAGGCAGGAAGATCGCACCCGGGAGTTCCAGGCTGCAGTGAACTATGACAGTGCCACTGCTCTCCAGCCTGGGTGACAGAGAAGGCCCTGTCTTAAAAATAAAACTAAATAAAAAAAAATTTAAAAGCCCATGCCAGCATCGATTCACATCAGAACTCTTTTGTAAAAGTTCTATATAGTGGCTCCTTTTAGGCTTTTACTGGCCTCCCCTGCTGCGCCCCTGCTCCCCAGCCCTCCCTCTCCCAGGCCCCAGCCCTGCGTCCCCCACTGGAGCCATGGCACCCGCAGAAGCCTGGCTCTGTGGGGCTCACAATTACGCCCTCCCTGTGGAAAGCCACCCGCTGATTCCTCTCCCTACTCTGAGTCCTCCCCCTGCTCCGCATCCTCCCCAAACAGCTGAGCCTGTGCAATGTGAGAGGGGAGAGGACTTGCCAGAGGTTTCTGGAAAGTCTCCAGAGGTCACTCTAGCCTGGCTCAAGTAGGTTGGGTCCTGACCACCGCTCTGAATAGCTACTCTCCTGCCCTGGGTCCACTCCCTCAGCACAGAGCAGACTAATTGGTGGGTGGGGAGCAATGGAGGCATAGAGGCTGGTCTGCCCCTGAAGGAGGCAACGGAGGAGCCAAGCATTTGACTCAGCAACTGCCGGGTATCCAATGCCAAAGAGATGGAGTGGAGCATGGAGACTCTCTGGCTCAACCCTCCCACTCAACAGCTGGTCACCAGCCACACCCCCAACCTGCCAGCCTCCTATCCCTCCCATCCCACCACCAACTCACCCAGCCAATACCCAGCCCACCCAGCACTCAGCGTGCTCCCTAACCCCCAGCCTGACCCAGTACACTTACCCCACTCCCCTACAACCTCCTGGCCTACCCCACATCAACACCCTTCCTGGTGATCTCTGGTCTGCACCCACACCCCTGTCAGCAGTCCTACTCCTGTCTAGCCCCCAGCCTACCCACCCACTCGCTGGCCAGCCCACTCAGCACCCAGGGACCTCCCCACCATGAGTTCAGCCCCTAACTGCCCCGGGTCCCTGACTACTCACCTGCGACATCAGCCAAGTTCCAGCCCGCCCACCCTATGCGCAGCCTGCCCACATCCCCACTTCATAAACCAGAGGCGCTCTTTCCAGATCCGACTCCATCCAAGCTCCAAGAAAGGCAGGTTTGCCAGTTCTTCCAGGACTGTCCAAGAATTATTCTAGAAGCTTCAGACTTGAATGGAGATATTTTCTCCTCAGGTCAGGGAAGAGCACAGCAGACGGGGTGGGGGCACCTGAGAGAGCGTGCCTCTGTGCCCCTGGTGGCTCCAGAGCTGCCCCTCTGGGACAACACGAGGTAGCCTCCTGCACCTGCTAACCCCTTCTACTGCAAAACTCTTGGAAAAACAGGAAGTTTCCAAAACTAGGAGCCAGGCTGAAGGGGTCCCCAGCAGATGAAGTTCAAGAGGCCCCAGCAAGATAGGCAGCACTTCCAGCTCTGAACATGCCAGAAAAAAGAAGGCAGAGGGGAGCGATGGAAAGGTGCTGGGCAAGATCAGGAGGCCTGGAGGCCTCGCCTGGGCCCCGCTCTTGGGTGAGCCTGGGCCCTGGGCTGTGAAAGTCCAGGTTTCTGGGTTTAGACACTCACTGTGTGGTTTTGGGCAAGTCACCAGGCCTCTCTGAGGCTCTTAATACAAGAGTGTTGACTGAGAGGATCTCTAACCTTCCCAGGCACAGCCCTGCTGCTGGCCCTGGACTGGGGAGTCCTTGCCAGGAGCTCGGCCAGGCTCCTGGTCCCCTCTGCCTTGGGCGTTCTGGTTCCAACCACAGGGTTCCTGCTTCACCCACTGACCAAGCCCCGCTTGTACCTGGTTCCTGCATGATCCTTCGTGGCTGAGCAGGCAGGGAGGCCTCCCTGTGAACTTCCAGAGCTGAGGATGCAATCAGCAACATCACCACAGCCAGATTCTCTAGCCCAGGGAGGGCAAATAGGCTTTATTTCATGTGTCTGCACCCACTGACTGCCAGTAGCTGCCTGGGGCATAGTTCTGAGATCCTAGGCTCAGTGAGAAAGTGCCAAGGTCAACTAGTGATGTCTGCATAGGCACCTGAAGAGCGAAAGGGGTGTGAACGCCAGGAACTTGGGAGCCCTGAGGAAGGGCCAGGCTGGCCTCTGGGGTTCTTTCCTAGTGTTAGCCCCAAGCCTACAATTCAGCCTTATTTGAACGCGTCTTCTCTCAGTTGTACACAGGAAATTAAAGGAGAGCAGTGAGTCTACTAGATCAGATGCCAGTTAGGAGATAGCGCGATCTTCCCCACAAGATGCAAAGATGCTGTGGAATGTGGCCTTTTGTGGACCCTTTTTGTGCTTTTACACTTTAAAAAATTTATGTTTGTGTGTGTGTGTGTGTGTGTGTGTGTGTGTGTGTGTGTGTGAAAATGAAAGCTCCATGAGGGCAGTCTTGTTGTTTCCAACTGAATGAATTGCTTGCCATGGAGAACCTCGGTGTGTTACTCATCCTTCATTCACTCCTCCCTTCCTGCCTCATTCACTCACTCCAAAATCATTCACCCATTCATTCATTCATTCATTCATTCATTCGTTCGCTCGCTCTTTCATGCAGCAAACATTCACAGGGGCCCCATCTCACCCCCACTGCCAGGGGAGTCTCTGTTCATCCTTCTCAACGAGACCAGGGAGGATCTAGTGCTAGGAAAGTCTGGAGATATGATAAAAGGAGCCATCTCTGTAGGGCTAAGGCCCATCAGGGACTCACTGCGTGGGTGTAACCTTTTCGTTTCCTCACCTGCACATGGCCAGCGGACAGCATGAGAAGGAAAAGGGAGGCAATGTCAAAGCACAGGGCAAGCAGGACACTTCCTGGCCTTGGTAACATGAGTGCTGCTTCCCACCCAGAACCAAGCTGGGGGCAGAGGAGTCAGGCTGAGGCTTCAAGAAAACCTGGCCAGCATCCAGGGGCTGCAGCCGAGCTGGCCCCAGCTCAAGTCTCCAGGTGAAGAATGCATCCCGAGGACTTGGCCTGGCGGGGCACCTCCCGCATTGTTGCAGTGGGGTCAGTTTATGTGTGAGCGAGCACGTGCAGGTGCCTATGAGGGATTTGTGTGTTTACATGTGTGTGCATGTGTGTGCTTATCTGAATGCATATTCACACTGCACAGTATTCCCCAGCAGCATGGGCAGGCAGGGTGGGGGGGTTCCAGCTGGCAGACCCTTCCTTAAAAGGAAGCATTTGCCCTGCCCTTCCCACTCCTCCCCTACATCACAGTCTCCTCCTACACCCTGCAGTCCACCTCCATTTTTGGAGGTCCCTTTAGTACAGTAGCAAGGACTGAAACTTCCTGGGTTTGAGTGACTGGCCACATGGCCTCAGGCAAGTGAGTTTCCCCATAGGCAAAATGGGGGTCTTGGGTTATTCTGGGGACAAGGAAGCACAGTGCATGTAAAGCACACCACTCAGCGCCTGCCCCGTTCTTCCTGCCCTGGCGTTATGCTAAACAACAGGGTCTCCACTCGGCCAGATGGGGAGGGGAAGGGGAGGAGAAGAGACCCATTTCCCAAAAATATTGACTTCGACCTTGAACCCAAGCAGCTGGTCAGAGCTGGTGGCCTCTTTCTGGGATTGTTTATGTAGTTTTCCTTGTAAACACAAAGAATGGAAAACAAACCCCCAAATATTTAAAAATAAATAAATAAATAAGGAATTGTTTGTTGGTGGCATAGACAGGACCTGGGGCAGATGGGGGCAGCCATTGAGGCATTACCCTGGGATTAAATGCTTGAGTGCCCTGGGGCCCGAGCCCAAGACTCTCTGCCCCCACCTCCTCCCCTTCTGGTTACACATCCCTGTTGTTCCCACCTTCTGGGAGAGGCCTGAATCCTGCAGCACTGTCATCTGGCCACTTCTGTGAAGAGAGCAAAGGGCGTCTGCCGGGAATCAGCCTGGCTCTGTCCACCTCTGCGTGACCTTGGGCGAGTCACTTTCCCTCCGTGCGCCTCAGTTTCCAAGGATCTCTAAGGTCCCTTTAAGCAAGCATCGACATCCTTGATTCCCTCTGAGCTCAGAGCATGGTTATGACAGCACTTTGACTAGAGTAAAGAATCCCATCAAGAGATGCTCATTAGCACGATATTGGGGGATGGAAATAGCTCTGCTCTTGGCTGCTGGGAAGGATTCTTATTAGAAATCTTTGAACTTTCTGTTTTGGGATTGTTTGGGCCAGATCTGGGCCTGGATGCAATCTGAAATATTTGTTGGTGATCTGTGCAAGGAGAGGATCTGGCTCCTTCCTGCCTAGGGGACTGTGGCGCGTCACAGAACTGTGTCTCCCCCTACAAATGCACCCACCTCCACCGCCACACACACACCCAGGAGAATGACATTACTTTCTCTAGTCCTTCTGAATGCTGAGCTCGGGGGCTGGGAAGGCCACCCTGAGGTCTCTGGTCTCACTCTGGCCCAGAGCAGAGCCAGCCTGGGAGGGGAGGGCACTATGACCCTCTGTCCCAGTCAGATTTTTTCATAGCCTAGGCCACCTGCAACTTTGGTTTTCAAAGGCATGTTTCAAATGAATGATGTAGGCTTTGAGTCATTGCTCTGAGATGGAAGTACAGGGATGGGGAGAGTGTGGGCTTTGACAAGACAGCAGAGGGTGGGTAGTTCGGAGACATGGATTCACCATGTGTCCTTGGACAGGTTGCACTCCTCACTTCTAGGTCTCAGCATTCTCACTGTTCTTTGTTCTTTTATATATAATGCGTAGTTACTGAGCAACTACTTTGTACCAGGTGTCATGCCAGGCATTGTGGGTACATTAGTGAACAGAATTCAACCTGTGCCCTTGAAGAGGTACAGGGATAAGCACTCCATCGCACCTGTATTATCCCTCCCCACTCCTGCCTCCATTGCAGACATCACCAATCAACCACAGCATGCTTTAACACTGGAGCCCAGACATAACCTCAGGATCTCTTTGAACTAAGCACTCCAGTGTTTCCAACTACTACCAGGTGGGGACTAGACCCTGCTATGCCTTCTTCACAGGGTTGCACAGAGAATAAAAACAAGATTGTAGCTGGGTGAGGGAAATGTGCTCTAAAATCAGGTCCAAGTGCAAAGTTTTTCCCTAAGCCCTATAAGCATGGAGAGCAGCTGATAGGGCAGGAGGGTGCTTCCTTCTTCAAATATCCTTGAGAATTAAGCCAAAGGGCCAGGAGCAGTTTATATGCAAAGACCATGTCTGTCCCCAGTGTCCAACACACAGACTGGCACCCACTCTCTGTTCCATAAATCCTTGTTAGATAAATGAATGCATCTTCACGTCCCTGCCGAGGTGGGCAGTCACCTACCAGGGCAGGCGGCCATGTTTGCTTGCTCCTTTCTGGAATAAGTCAGCCCAGCCTACAAACAGACAACTCTTCAGAAGGCAGATCCAAGGCCCCTGGTGCAGATAACTGCAGTCAAATACACCCCACCCCCACCCCAGGCCTCGTTCAAGCTTTTCTTCTTTCTTGGCCTTAACAAGGTGGAGCATGTCTGTTTGGCACCTTCTCCCTTCTCACTCACTTGCTAGATAACCAGGGATTCAGGCTGACTGTGGAAATCTCTGGGGTGTCTGGGACCTGAGGCTGCTCCCACAATGTGACAACACCTGGAGGGAACGGAGGCTGGGGAGGGAGGCTGCTCGCCAGCCCCCACTGGCTAGGCTCCACTGGCCTGCTTCTTTCCAAGGCAGACAGGTGAGGACAGAGGAGGTGGTTTCCCCTCAGGGGAAATGGAGTCTGGGCTTGGTGGGGCCTCTGCTCTGTGTGTTATGAACTGGAATCTCATATAGGAATGTAGCTCTGCAGACTTTAAAGCCCTCTCCCATCCTGTAGCTGATGTGAACCGTATAGGGCCCCATGAGAAAAGCCATGAAACATTGTTACTGCTGCTCTGCCTATGGGGAAGCTGGCCCAGAGAGGCGAAGTGACTCACCTTGGGTCACACTGCCTTTCAAGACCAGCTGCACATTCATCATGTCTGCCATCTGCAGAGAAACCTGGAGATGCCATCGGCCTGAAGTCCATAGAAGGCTGCCCTGTAGGAGCATTAGGGCACTTTGCACAAGTGTCCAGGCTCTGGAGGCAGGGCTGCCTGGACCCAAATCTTGCTCCTACCACCCTCAAGTTGTAGGAGCTTAGACACATGGCTTAATCCATGAGACTCATTCTCCCCCTTCAAAAGCGGGGAAAATATTACCCACTTCACGAGGGTTTTGGAAAATTATATATTCCTTTCTCTTTCTTTCCACAAACATGTATTGAGATTTATTGTGTGCCAGTGAGGTACAAAGATGAACTTGTCACCACCTCTGCCCTTGAGCTTAAAGTCTACATATAGATCGACAAATAATAAAATATAATGTGGCTGGGGCCGTGATTTCACACACAGATCCGGAGATACTGAGGAAAGAGAGACTAACTGGGGTTGGGCACACTTTGGTACAGGGATGACCACTCCATCAACCTGTATTATCCCTCCCCACTCCTGCCCCCATGGCAGACATCACTAATCAGCCACAGTACAGTTTGACACTGAACCCAGTCATAACCTCAGGATCTCAAGGGGACTGAGGTACTGAAGGGTGAGTAGGAGCTTGCCAGGTAGACACAGTGGGTTGGAAGGATATTTGGGGAAGAGGAAACAGCCTTGAAAAGACACGGAGATGTGGAGAAACATGGCATGTCTTGACAATGGGGGAAGGTTTGGTGTGGCTGGTACATAAGCTTCACAGAGATAAGGCTGAAGGAGTTGTCAGGCTGGAGTGCGAGGGACACAGCAGAGGGGGACAGTGGGAGGATTTCCTGCAGGAGAAGGCTGGGAGGCTTCCAACCTGGCCCTCTTCTGAGGCCAAGAGTCAGGCCAGGAGCTACTGTAGAGATTCCAGCATCCTTGGGACATCAAGGAAGGGAGGGGGTCAGAGGAAGGACTAAGAACTAGGGTCTGATCCAGGAGCAGACACCAGGCCACTGATGGCCCTCAGTGTTAGGGTGACCTAGAAAACTCCCACTGCACAGAAGCAGCATGATGGGCTCAGGAGTAGCAGTTCACCCTGCATGATCTTGTTCCAAGGCTTCCATTTCCAGACATCTGGCCACCAAAGGAAGGTGGCCTCCTGGGTGGTGAAGACCAGAAACCTCACTTTCCAGAGGGGAAGCCTGGAAATTGAGAAAGCTCAGTGAGCCCTCCAATGGCACAGGGCAGATCTGAGGCCGAGGGCAGACGGCATGGAGGGTTTCCAGGGCTGTCAATGCTGGAGCCTTGGCCCTCATCTTGTCAGGGAGGACTGAGAACAGGGCCAAGGAGGAAAAGCCATTGAGGGGGCCTAATGGGCAGCAATGGGTGGCAGCACCCAAAGCAGAAGGTATTGGCCACCCAGAGAACAAGCTTTGGGGCTTTTGTTTGCAAAGCCCAGGCTCTAAATGGGTCATTGTGCTGATTACCTTGTGGGGTGGGAAGCGGGGTGGGACTGGAGGAGAACAGAGCAAAAGGTGGGAGCAATTGTTGAGGAGCAGATTTGGAGAAAGCCCCCTCCTTCACCCCCAGGCTGGGAAGAGAGGGTGTTTATGGCAACTGAGGCTGTGAAGACCAAAGCCCACTCTCGTGCAGGGCCTCTGAGAGACCCCTAAAATCTCTCGGGGGCCCTGCCTGGGAGTGTGCTTTCTTCCTCTTCCTGCGGAGACAGGAAGAGTGCACGTTAGGAACTAATGCCCCGAGAGCTGCCGCCAGCGACCCCTGGAAACAAATGAAGCAGCCACCTTCAATGGGTCATGGGAGTTGGATAATGAGGACACGTTCCAGATCCTTGTGATCCTAGAGAGACAGGAGCCCCTTAAAACATGAGCTTTGATGCCTTTTCCTCCTTCCCTGGGGAACCCAAGGTCATCTCTGGAAATAATGACTCTTTTTTAAGGCCTGTCTTAGTCCGTTTGAGCTGTTATAACAAAATACCACAGACTGGGTAATTTATAAATGACAGAAATGTATGGCTTACAGTTGTGGAGGGCTGGGAAGTCTGAGATCAAGCTACCAGTAGATTCAGTGTCTGGTGAGAGGTGTGCTCTCTGCTTCCAAGATGGGGTAGGGGTGCGATGCAGGGGCGGAAGGGAGCAGGTATGGGGTCAGCACACTCACATCAGTGCCTTATCTACCAGGCAGTCAAGTTGGTGTCTTCAAGGGCGGAAGTAAGTTGTAAAAGTGGCTCAAAACTTCAGCGAGCATATTTTGGGTTTTAAATCAACTGCTATGTCTTGAGGCAACCTCCTGGTGGGTGAGAGTGGGGCTCTGGAACTTCTAAGCACATAGTTAGATGAACTTACCCTGTAGGGAGTGTCTGGTGAAGAGGAGGTAAAAGGCTGTCATTGCATTTCTACAGGACAGAGTAAGAAGTGGGGGAAAGGAGGAAAGAAAAAAGAAGAGAGATGAAAAAATAATTAAACTATCTCTTAGAAAAATGGGGGTACTTGGTTATGTTATAACTGAACACTGGGGAGGCAGCAAAACATCACAGAAAGAGAATTAAACTTGATGTTTCATGACCTGGCTGTGAGTCTTTGCTCTGCTATTTATGTGCTCTGTGTCCTGGGACATACCTAGAGTAAGCAGGAATCACTGCTGCAGGGCTAGGATTGGAAGACAAGTAACATGCTGAGAAAAGAGCCTCAAAACACACACAGAAAAAGGACCAGATCCACAATAGATCTGGAATCATAAGTCAATAAGTGAAGGGTAAATGACGCAATAGAAAAGCAGGCAAATGCTCTGAGCATACAACATGAAGAAACACAAATGATCAACACGTACACAAAAGCAAGCTCTCCCTCATTAGTAACCAGGGAAATTTAAATGCAGTAGTAATTTTCATCAGATTGGCAAAAGGGCAAACTTAATTGTGGTCAAAGAAAAGTAGACAAGGGTGTGGGGTAGGGACCCACACACCTGTGAGTGGAAGTATAAACAGTCACTTTCTACGGCAATTTTGCTGTAATCTATTAAACCTGAAAATGGGCATAGCCCATGACCCAACAATCACACTTCTCGGAACCTATTCTAGGTGCCTACGCTGAAGAAACACTAGCACGTGTATGGGATTTTCATTACAATATTGATAGTAAAATAAAAGTGGAAAGCAAAATATTCCCAGGAGGAAATAGCTAGCTGAAATGTGACCTATTCCACAATGGAACACAATTCACTAGTTAAAAGACGATCCCTTTGTACCTACATAGATAGATCTCAAAATCACTGTTGAGTGGGAAAAAATACTGTCATTCCCCACTTCTCTGCAGTTTTACTTTCTGCAGTTTCAGCTACTCATGGTCAATTACAGTGTGAAAATAGGTGAGAACAGTACAATAAGATATTTTGAGAAAGAGAGGGAATACATTCACATAACTTTTACTGTAGTATGCTGTCATAATTGTTCTATTATATTACAATTTTATTGTTAGTAATCTTTTACTGTGTCTAATTTATACATTAAACTTTATCATAGGTATGTATGTATAGGAAAAAACATAGTGTATCTAGGATTTGACATGGTTTCAGGCATCCACTGGGGGTCTTGGAGGGGATCCCCCTGGATAAGGGGTAACTATTGTATAAATAGATATAATATAATCCCAAGTCAGGATTCCTTTGTACTTTAAGTAACCAAACAGCCAACCTACTATGGCATAAACGAAAAGGCATTTATTTTTCTCAAATAACATAGAGTTCGGAAGTAGCAATGGCTACATTTGGGTCAGCGGCTCTCCAACACATCTGTGATTCTCTGGCTTTTCTCTTTTGCTCGTTGCTACATGGTCATGAAATGGCTACTGCAACTTCAGACATCACATTTGCATTCAGTGCAGGAAGAAGGGGAAAGTGAAAGGATTTTCTCTTCTTTTCTTTTTTTTTTTTTTGAGGCGGAGTCTCGCTCTGTTGCCTAGGCTGGAGTGCAGTGGCGTGATCTCATCTCACTGCAACCTCTGCCTCCCAGGTTCAAGCGATTCTCCTGCCTCAGCCTCCCAAGAAGCTGGAACTACAGGCGCACTCCACCACGCCCGGCTAATTTTTTGTATTTTTAGTAGAGACGGAGTTTCACCATGTTAGACAAGATGGTCTTGATCTCCTGACCTCGTGATCCGCCTGCCTTGGCCTCCCAAAGTGCTGGGATTACAGGTGTGAGCCACCATCCCCGGCACAGGATTTTCTCTTTACAAAACTTTAGCTCTTGGGTAAGGGAAGCCCTTCCCAGAGAATTCTCCTTACATCTCATTAGCAAGAGCTGGGTCATCTGCCAACCTTCGGACCATTCTGTTAAAGCGGGGAGATTATCAAAATTCATTTAGATCAGTCGTGATTCATGCTCTAGAAATTAGAAGAGGGATTTACTCTTCCCTATAGCAGGAGAGTTCTGCCCACTACTTGAATATCCGTTTCTGTTAGCACAGAAGAAAGGGCTGCCCCAGCTGTTGGGTGGGTAAGGGATGGTGTTTACCGCAGATACAATTTATGTGGAAAAGAAAACACACCCACGTGTACAACATTACCTGTTTGGTTTTTTTTTTTTTTTGTCAAGTACATACAGAGGTTATCACAGAAGGAGGCAGTGGCAGTGAAACGGTGGGAGTGGGGAATGGGCTTGGGTGTGGTGCTCAAAGGGCCTTTGGTTTTATCAGAGATTCTTTCATTTTTAAAAGGGAGACTGTATTCAGGTATCACTTGGGTAACTAAAAGTCAGTTTCTAAAAGTCCTGTCAAAGACTGGCTTTGGCGTCCCCAGATTTGGCCCAATCCCAACAGAGCCCAACACTACAGAAGCAAAGACTTGGTACTCCAAAAAGTTCGACTGGGGAGGGGAGCCTGGAGAGGAGGGAGGAAATTGCCTGAGTAGCCAATCATGTAAGGCGAGCAGCCCTTTCAGCAGGACTGTCTTTGACAGACAGGAAGTCAGCCCACCGGTATTTCCTTGCAAATTCTCAGGCCTCCCTCCGGGGCTCTTCCCTTGTTCTTCAAACAGAAACTGCAGTCTCTGATTAAACCACCTGTCAACTACCCACAAATGCAGCTGGTGTCCTTAAAACCGCTTACAAGGCACTCAGGGGTGCAAGTGGTGGCCAGGATTGATGGGGCGCTGGCTGGACAGGCTCAGCGGAGTCATGAAAGAGCTCCCAGGGGCACTTGGCGTCACTGGGGCCACCTGGATGTGGGAGATCCGTGCCAGACAGAGCACAGCGCAGTCTGCTCATTGCCACAGTCCAGCCTTGTGCTTCCTATTACCCCATCTTACAGGTCAGGAAACAGAGGTTCAGGGAACGGGGTTGCCCAAGTGCACACAGCACGGAGGCTCTCAGAGTAGCTGCCAGCCCATAGAACAGCGCCTCCTGGGAAAGCTGGAAAGGGAAATGGGAGAAGAACCAGAGGGCAGTGGAGTTCTTGGGTATGAGCTCCTCCAAAGCCCACTTCTGTCACTTCCTCCTTATGACCACAGCACCTCACTGCTATCCCAAGCCCAAGGTCCTGCCAGAAAGATTTAACATCTAAGAAGGTCCTTGGAAATCAATGAATCTGGTGTGGATTTCCAGGAATGGATGGCTAAAAACCAGCTTTAAAAAATGAAATTAATAAACTGGAAAATATCAGCATGTACTTCTTATAATCAGGGTCCATATCATTTTGTGAAGTTTGTGTATCTATGTTTGTGCCCAGACAGTGGCAAAAGGGTTTCTCACTGTGAATTGAACCCAAAAAAGGAAAGTCACTGATTTGGTCTGTGTGGTTCATTTCACAGATGGGAAGACTGAGGCCTAGGCATGTGTATGGCTTGCACAGGGCCATGCAATCCTCTGGGGACAAAGCCCCAGGCACCTGAGGCCGAAAGTGGCTTCAAGCTGCTTCCCTGGTTATTGGGCTCCAGGCCTCACAGGTCCCCTGAAGGGTGCAGGGGTTACAGAAGCTCTTCTTGCCCCATTTCCACGTGGGAGCTGCTTATTTACCCAGCTCTGCTCCTGGGTCCCCAATTAGGTGAGTCCTGTTCATTTGCAGCTCTTGCTAAACACTCTTGCTATGGTGAGCACCTGGCTGAAGTCCTCACTGTTCTGTGAGGCCTGTAGCTCCCTCTCCTTACCTCATTCCACATACTTGGCTCACCCTGAAGCAACTCTCTTTCTTTCTTGGTCTTCTCAGAGTGGCTGGGTGTGGTCTGGCGCTGGCTGGTAAAGCCCTTGGCTAACAGGAACCAGGCCCTGTGTTTCCAGTGGGAGGGCATCTGCTGAGGCTGGCTCAGGACCCAGTAACCTGAGTTCTACGCCTACTGTGCCTCCACCGCACTCCATGACATTAGACAAGTCACAACATCTCTAAGCCTCTGTTTCCCTTTCTGTAAAATAACTTAATATACCCCACCCAGCACCCCTCACTGCAAGGATCAGATGAAATCATCTGTGATGTAAAAGTCTACTGTCTTGAACATCAGCTGTTTTCACCTGACCAGCATCCGTTCTTTCCCCTTCTCCTTTTCTGCTCATGGTCCCTGGTTTTCCTTTGGGGAACCACTTCTCTCAAAGTCAGTCCCTGAGGTGGCTGTGGCTGGCCCCCCACTCCTCCACTCCCCAGAGTCACACACTCGGCCCATGCTTGGCAAATCAGCATGCTCTACCCTTCTGACCTGAGGAGCACATGAAACAAATCAGACAGACAAGACTGAGTGACGGGACTGCTGCCAGCACTGCTGCTGGGGCTGCTGAGTTGATGAACGAGCTTGGAGCCTCGGAAGCTGTCATTTGAAGAGCAGACTTGATGCAAATGGGGTGCAGGAGACGTGGGAGTGGGAGGCTCTTGACCTTGCCTGGGCCTCTCCATCTAGATGGACCTAAAGCAAACCCTACTCCCAGCCTTTTCAGCCTCTCAGAGTCAGTGAATTCTCCTTTCGGTGTCAGCCAGTTGGGAATGAGTTTCTTTCATTGGCAATTGGGAATCCTGACTCATTTAGTGGCCAAAACATAAAAAGGGCTAAATTAAAAAAAAAGGAGAATTTCTCCCTTTTGGGCCTCTTTGGCCCCTCCTGGTCAGCAGATAGCCTCCCTCCCTTTCTGGTCAGGGGTCAGGGGATCAGGGGACACCTTCCATGCTGTGCACCTCCTTAGACCCTCTGCATTCACTGGCTGGAGAAGGGCCAGCGCACCTCTCCCATGAACCCATGCCAGACAGACTGGAAGGGAAGGTCATCAGCTGGCCATCATTGGTTTGGACATTGATTTCCTAAGTGTAGGACTCCAACCTACCCAGTTCTGCCCCATCCTACTATAAGTGATCCATTCTTTCTGTGGGAAGCCCACCAGTCCTGCAGTCCACTTTGACCATCTCAACCATGCAGCATCCACACGATGCCTCAGAAATTCCTCACACTCACCAAGCTGCCCAAGTCTGTGTCTGCTCTGGTCCTGCCCCCTCCTCTCTGCTTCTTTCCCCTCCTCCCTGACCTCCTCCCATCTCCCTCTGTGGGGTCTGTCCCTCCTTGCTTCCTGCCTGGCCCTATCTAGGCAGCCTCTGCTCTGGCTTTCAAAGGCCTGTCAGTGCATTCTGCATGGCACCCTTGCCAGTGCAGGCAAGGAGAGCCTTGTGTTCCACTCCGGCTGCTGGGACTGCCTGTTGGTGGGGACACCCTCTCCCGTCCCCTCCTGACAGGTGATGGCAATTAGTCATCCTGATCTTTCACACTGGATTCAAGTACTGTTCCCGGTGTGGACTGTGCTCCAGACTAGAGGTGATATCCTAACACCTCCCCTCCTGCGGGACAGGCAGACATCTCCAAGGCTCATTCTGAGATGGGCACAGGTTATGATCTCACGATCTGTGGCCAGCATCAGCTTGAGACACAGTCATGTGTAGGGTTGCCAAACTGTTGTCCATCTGAAATTAAAATTGAACTGGCGTCCTGTTATTTTTTGTTTTGACTAAATCTGGCAACCCTGGTCAGTCGGCTAACGCTGGTGAGGTTGCAGTCAGTTGTAGAGGAGGACTCCTCACCCACAAACCCTAGAACAGGTACCCATGGAGTTTTTACACCTGCAACACTTTTAAAAAGAGGATAGAAAGATGGATATTCTCGAAGACAAATTATTGTCTATTTAGAGGTGGATGAGCTTCCAGGACTCTCCCAGCCCTGAGCCCCATAACTCCAGGCTCTCACATCTGTGTTTTGGGAATATGGCTGTATTTAAAATACCGTGAACTCTGAGGTCTGCCCCAGGCCTTTTTTCTCTCAGGAGTCAAGCTCAGGATTTCACGGCTGCCTGTGAGAGCTACAGAAAGCAACTGGCAGTGACCCTAAATGCCAAAGGGCCTGGAGATTGAATGAGGTGGAGGGAAGATCGCAACAGACTTTAGCAGGGAGGGAAATCAACTTTAAGATAAGTTTCTGCATATTGAATCCTAATTTTTCATTCAATTTAATTGTTAAATTAGAGACAGATTCCTCTGGAGGGGAAATTTTGACTCCCAAAATGTAAGATGTAATGAAATGACTTAAAAAAAAAAAAAAGCTAAATCGCATATTTTAAGAGAAAATATCTTCCAGCATGATAATGGTAATATTCAAAATATATTTCCAAGCATAAACACAAAGTGATTACAAGTGTGTTTGGCCCATAGTTCCAAAACAGCCAGTGACGTCTTAATTGAGCAGAAGACTAAGCTCATAAACCTCTTTTTCTCAATTTCCTACAGCAGCAAACATTGCTGCGTTTCTTGGCTGTGTGGGTTGCATTTCAGGACACGCTGGGAGCGGCTGCCTCCAAGGTGTGATCCAAGTTTCTGTAAGCAAAGTCAGGTGGAGGTGTCAAGTTAGCAGTCAGGCAGCAGGTCCACAGGCAGCACAGGTGACAGGGCAGGGGAGCAGCTCTGCAGACAGAGCTCATAATGGGATGTGTGGCCGCAGGGAGGAAGGGACAGAGGGGCTCAAAGAATATCCTACAGAAGGTAGATCTCTAGGTTTTGTATTTAGAACCAGTCTCTAGATGAACAATAACACAAAAGCACATTTCTGTTCATTGTGTTTCTACATTTGGGGTACATCTATAAACAGGAAGACCAAAGCAGGAAGCTGTGGGCATGGAAAAGAACTTTGCAGCACCTAGCAGTCCAGGCTCCAAGAGGAAAAGAGAACTCCTTCATGACTTACTATCGTGTGAGGAAAATCTGTGCATAGAGCCAGCCTAGTCTAGGAGCCAAAGGAAGGCAGAGAGAGCGAACAGGCAGCTTTGGCCATGGTTTTGATATTTGCAAGTTTGGACCACAATATGTCTCTCTGTTTCTCTTTCCCGCCCTCCCTGGCTCCATCACCCCCAGTGTCCCCCATCTTTTCCACTTCAGTCTCCTCTGTTTCCAGCAGTCAGAGGACGGGGGTGTAGCCTGGGCCGCACCATCCCTTGGCTCTGTCTGTGTGGTGTGTGTGGTGGGTGCAGTGGGGGTGGGTTTGTGGCTCATGAAGATGAAAATTGTTCTTCCCAGTTTGGAATGCTGGCCTCATATGTGGGATGCTAAGATTTATCTGGAAACAGTATACTGTGAAGAGTTCTGGGATTTTGACTTAGTGGGAGAGAAGGGTTCGGGTAGGGAATTGGGAGAGGTTTTTAGGCCTTTCTTCTTGCTGTGAAGAAAAGATCAATGAGCAAATGACACACCCACCTCAGCAGAAAGACGGAAATAGAAGGATCTGGTTCATGGCCGAACTCACAACTGAGTATATAGATGATGAGTGAAGGGTCAATTCGGAAGAATTCTGGGAGGGAGGAGGAGGGAGATTATGGGAGAGCTGGAAGCTTCTGGAGAAAGGAGGGAGTCTGAGATTCTGGATGAGAAGCATGAGGGAGACAAGACTGTTTCAGAGACCAGGCAAGATTTTGAAAGAGTGATTCCAGGAGTCAGGGAGGATGGACACAGGTTTTGGGAGAAAGGCAGTGCCATCGGAATGGTGGGGGAGAAGTGCTGCAGAAGGCTCATGTTACCGGAAGAAGCAAAGCTTCCCTCCGACCCAGGACACAATGGCACTGCAGCCACGCAAGGCGGAGTTAGCCTGGTCTCCATGCCTTGTGGCGTAGACCAGCTCTTCATTCATTCATTCTTTCCTTTACTCATCAGAGTGCTCACTGTGTGCTGGGCCTTATGCTTCCTGCCCTCAGGAAGCTCCCAGGCTGGTGGGAGAGCCCAGCTTCAGTGAAAACTTCCCACAGTACAGAGTGAGGCAGTCTGGATGAATCAATCATCGTTCAAGAGCTGGCAAGAGAACCCAGGGTAGGCCCAGCCCTTGCAAAGTGGAGGACAGCCCAGTTAGTCTGTGAGCTCCTTCCAGGCTTGGGTGAGCTGGCCTGGACTCCTAACCCCTGTATGGCCCACCTAAAGATTCAAGGTGGGTCTTCTTGCCCACTCCAGGGGTCCCATCCTAGACACCAGGGCCCTTTTGTCCCTAGTTACCCAGGACTCCCCACCCCAGCCTTGTTTGTTCACAGTAGCATGTGCACTCTGGGACTTCCCCTCTGCAGATCTTCCCTCACTCTGCACAATCCTTCAGGTTTTTTCTGATTCACTAGAAACTCACCTGAAACACTCACTCCTCTTGAAGGCCGATAGTGGATGAAACCTTCACACCTGACCACTCTCAATCATCTTTGTTGTCATTGTCATCATCATCATGATGTGTTTTGCTTTACAAAACTTCTTGGCCAGGAGCAATGGCTCACGCCTGTAATCCTAGCACTTTGGGAGGCCGAGAAGGGTGAATCATTTGAGGCCAGGAGTTCGAGACCAACCTGGCCAACATGGCGAAATCCCATCTCTACTAAAAACACGAAAATTAGCTGGGCATGGTGGTGCGCACCCATAATCTTGGTTACTAGGGAGGCTGAGGCGGGAGAAACCAGGAGGCAGAGGTTGCAGTGAGCCGAGATCATGCCACTGCATTCCAGCTTGGGTGGCAGAGCAAGATTCTGTCTCAAAAAAACAAAAATAAAAACAAAAAAACTTAATAACTTTAGTTTCAAACAACCCAGTGAAGCAGATAAGCAGAGAATGTTGCTTCTATCTACAGGAGGGAAAAGCTGAGGCTCAGAGAGGTTAAAAGACTTGCCAACAGTCACACAACTGGAGTGGAAAAGGCAGAGTTTGAACCTGCATCCAAAGCCCTTTCTGATTCAAGATACAGGTGGTATGGCAGAACAGTGGGGAAAGTATAATGTTTTCTATAAATGGTGCAGGAATAACTAAGATCCATGAGTAAAATGTAATTTCTACCTAACACAGTAAACAAAACTACTCCAAGTGGCTTAAAAAGTTAAATGTCAAAAACAAAAATTTGTGTTTTTAAATAAAAATATAAGTGAATATCTTTATGATCTTGAAAAGTATGGAAGGATTTTTAAAAATAAGGCCTTAAAAGTACTAATATTAAGATAAAAGAAAGATTAAGTCAAGCACATTAAAACTAAGACTGTTCATCAAAAGACAGGCAACTGGATATCTACATGCAAATAAATAATGTTGAACCCCAAACTCACACCAGATGCAGAAATTGACTCAATGAATCCAAAACCTAAAGAACTAAAACTATAAACTCCTAGAGGAAAACATAGGTGTTAATCTTTGCGACCTTGGATTAGACAATGGTTTCTTAGATGTGACTCCAAAAGCATAAGCAATAAAAGAAAGAAACCAGATACATTGGACTGCATCAAAGTTAAAAAATTTGTGCTTCACAGAACATCATCAAGAAAATTAAAAGACAACCCATAGTATGGAAGAAATTATTTGTAAATCATACATCTGAAAAGATAAATGACTATATTGTGTAATATAATATATATAGATTATATTATATAGTCTAGATTGTATCTAGACTATAAAATAACCATTACAACTCAAAAACTAAAAAAAAACCAAAAAGATCTGAACACTTCTCCAAAAAAAAAGCTACACAAACAGCCAACAAGTACATAAAAAGATTCTCAACATTGTTAGCCTTCAAGGAAATGGAAATCAAAATCACAATAAGTTACCCCTTCACACCCACCAGGATGGCTATCATCAAAAAGACAGAAAATAATGAGTATTAGCCAGGATGTGGAGAAATTGGAACCCTCCCATACACTTCTGGTGGTTATGTGAAATGATGAGGCCATTTTTGAAAACAGTTTGGAAAACACTCAAATTGTTAAACAGAGTTAATACATGATCCAGCAATTCCACTCTTGGGGATATACCAAACAGAAATGAAAACATAGGTCCACACAAAACTTGTACAAAAATATATAAAGCAACATTATTTATCACAGCCCCAAGGTGGAAACAACCCAAATACCTATCAATTGATGAATGGATAAACAAAATGTGGCGTACTATACAATACATTATTTGGCAATGGAGAAGAATGAAGCGTTAATATCTGCTACAACATGGATGAACTTTGAAGACATCATGCTATGTGAAAGAAGCCAGTCATGAAAGACCACGTATTGTATGATGTGATTTATATAAAAGATCCAGAATTGGCAAATGTATAGAAACACAAAGTAGGTTAGGGGCTGCCAGGACTAGGAGGCAAGGACAGGTGGATAGTGGGCTGGGGGCGATAGGGTATAGAGTTTCTTTTTGGGGCGATGAAAATATTTTAAAGCTAATCATGGTGATGGTTTCATAACTCTGCGAATATACTAAATACTGTTGAATTATACACTTCAAATTAGTGAATGGTGTGATATGTAAATTATAGCTCAATTTTAACTTTTTAGTTTCAAAAAACAACTAAAGAAAGTAAGAAGACAGATCACAAACCAGAGGGAACCCTTTCCAGTTGGGGGAAACATCAGATCCCATGACATTGAGTGGCGATGTGCCTTTCAGCAGATGACTTTAGAGGACTTCTGAACCACACCATTGGGTGGTACCTAGGCCTGGCCTTCTCCTCTTAGGCCATTGGCAAGCTGCACCATGTTGAAAAAGTTTGGGGTTCATGGTATGCCCAACACCTTGGACTCACTTGTCCTTTCTTAGCAAAGGAGAGTCATTTCTAGGAAAGTGGAAAACCTTGATCAAATCAGCACAGAACAGGCCACTTCAAGTAGAGGTGAGAATCCAGCCGAAGGAGGCATTCAACTATAGGCAGAGTAATACTAATGGCTTGTTGAGTTGGCTTAGCTGATGCTTCAGAATCCTTCTCCTGAGCTTGGGTCCTAAGAATACGATTACATGTTGCTCTGAGGCGTGTCTTGCTGACACTGGACTGATTCCACTCTCAGCACCTAATAACCTGCCCACATACACATACTCCATCCATACGCCGAGTCATATGATGGGGCTTGGAAGTCAAAAGCAGGATGACAAGGGAGAGCAAACCCCTCACCAGGCTCTTCCGGGTCTAGCTGTGCCTTCCAAAACCTGTTGTGGTAACGTGTAACCCCTGTACCCAGCAGTGGACAGGTTAAGTCAGCCCTGCAAATACATCCAACAGGCTAGCAACCAGAGACCAGGGCACCAGCTCACACTGTCCTAGAGGCCCTGGAGAGTAAAGATGGGCATTCTTCCCCCAGAGGGGAAAGGCTGGGCAAAGGGCATTGCTGTCCCTCTCCCAGACTCATGCCCCCTGTGTCCCTCTTCTCTGCCTCTTGCATCCTAGTTACCCTGACATAGGCCTATCTGGAGCGAAAGCCCACACCCTAGCTTGCAACTGCTGGGCCAAGCAGGCAACTTGGGCATTCTGTGATCAACTCTCTGGATGCTTTCTAAAGGTATGCCCTCTATCTGTCTGTCTGTCTGTCTATCTATCTATCTATCTATCTATCTATCTTCATCTATCTATTATGTATCTATCATCTGTCTTTCTATTACCTATCATTTATCCATCAACAATCTATCTATAATCTATCATCTATTTTTCTATTATTTATCACTAGTATCTACTAATATCTACCTATCTATCTTATAAAGCTGGCCCAAGCAGGGGGAAAGATTCACCATGACAAAATAACATAAAGTAAAACCTGAGTATTCCTTCTCTGTTAAATTTGGCTTATTTCCTTCTAGGCTTTTCACTTAGTATATGCAGACACATCTAATATCTATCTATACATCTACTTTCTTTTAAAGATGGTGTCACTTTTTCAGAGAGAGTCGTTTGTTCTTTGCTTGCATTCACTGAATGGTCAGTAGCCACTGCTCTGTGGGATGGTTAAACCCAGGCCTGCAGACTTAACCTGGGGAGTGAGGGAGAAGAGGCAGTCCTGGGGAACAGGCCCAGACCTTACACATTCTATTGCTCACAAGGTTTGCTTTGCTTCCCCTGTCTGGTCTCAAGGAGACTCACCTCAGGGTGAGGGGAATACCAAGTTCATTTCCAGAAGCTCTTCCAGCTTTGGCTTCTCTGAAGTAGCTATTATTATACAATTTATACATTAGAGTAAACTTACTGTAAATTAGCCATTTAACTCCCATATGCCTATGGGTGGGTGCTGGTCCACTCCCATTTTGAAGATAGGAAACTCAGGCACAGTGAATTGGTTGACTTCAAAGTCATACAGCAGTGCAAGACACCATCAGGACCGGAACTTGGGTCAGAGTAGTGCATGCATTTAGCCACCACACCGCCATCAGCTCCTGATCACCAGAGCACAAGTCAGTGGCCCTGGGTAGGCACAGGCCAGGATGCAGAAGACAGGCTGTGCTTGGGCTGGTAAGAACCTCAGCCAGGGCCACCAGATCCTCGTCTACACAGTAAAGCAAGCCAGACAGGTCCTCCCAGAGAGAGCCGGGCCTGACCCCGAGGGTCTGTGTAGCTAGTGGGCAGCCCAACAGCTACACTCCCTGTGCTGGGAAGAGGGCAGACACAGGGCCCAGGCTCAGCAGCCCTCTGGAGCAGCATCAGTGATTTTAGTTCATTCAACACAGCGTCTGAGCCTCCTGGAGTTTCCCAGTGGGAGTGGAGGTCTGCCTGAGCCAGGCTGCCCAGCCTCCAGAAAGAGACCCGAAGACAACCCTCCTGTGGCTCAGAGGCTCAGACGAGGGTTCATTCCAGGAAGGAGTCTGTCTACCCAGGAGACTCCAGGTCAGGACCCAGCTGCCTCTGCTGGAAAAGCACCCCTCCCCAGAGACAGCCATCCCACACAGACCAGCGTGGCCCGGTGAACTCACCCTGGATCCATGTCTTCAATTATTTACTTACACCCCCGCCACCCCAGTTATCCATATCATCTGGCTGGCCTGAGACCAAGTCACTTTCCTCCTGGTCTTGTCTGCGGTGACAGGACAGGGAGAGGACATGCCGTAGCTCCGGGCACATCCACAGTGGGACTGGGAAGCCTCAGCCCGGGCTTTCTGTCTTCTTCTTGCTCCTCCACCACCACCAGCACCCCTGTCTGCCTGCAATTGAACCCAGATGCCAGGAAATATCTTGGTTGTATGGCTGAAGTGAAAACACATGGGTAGGGTGAAAACCCTTCTCTGTTACAGCTTCATTACTGTCATCCCCGGAAACTTGCAGATGCAGAGCGAGACTTCTGAGCCCGGTGTCTGGCACTGTGTGTGCAGGAAGTACAGCCTGGACCCGCCATGGGCAGTATGCACATGGCCTGCTGGCTGCTGGCACACAGCCGAGTTCAACTAGATTGCGGGAGAGCAGGGGGAGGGACAGAAACTCCTCTAGCCTCTGATCCCTATTTTTCTTGGCCATTCAAAAAAACTCAGGATCCCAGATCCCAGTCCTGGCCCTGACACTCACTGGCTGTGTGACTTCAGGTAAGTCACATCACTTCTCTGAGCCTCATCTGTAAAGTGGCAATAAAACGCCGCCTTCTCGGAGTTGCTGCAGTGTAGCAAAGGTAGTTTTGGGAGGAGAAAACCAGTCTGAGGGTATACGGGAGTTACAAAGCAGAGCTGCAGTCCCTAGCCCACAATGCCAAAACCCCAAAAGCTCTGAGAACCAAAGATTTTGTAGCTCATTTGGCAGCAAAACCTGAGCTGAACTGACATGAAGCTATTTATTGCAGGTATTTATCCCCCTTAGTGTAAATATTCATGTTTTGCTGCAAAAATATTACAATGTTTGATGAGACCTTGGTAGGGGAGGGATGTGTTTCTCTATAGCACATCTCAGTTTCTAAAGTTCTGAAAGCTGAAACACATCCCGACACAGAATAGGGTTTAACTAGGGAGCTGATAACCTGTTCTTAGAAATGAAGGGGAAATTTATTTGTTGTTTTAGAAGGTTAAAAAAAAAGTAGAACGAATAGAGTTAGGCCAGATTTGAGGCCTTTTTTAGAAGCCACCACCCTGTCAAGCTCACATGTCAGCTGGGATCGACTCAGGAATAATTAATAGTGCCATTTATCAATAGTGCCATTTATAGTGCATCAGATGTTGTGATGACGCTTCATAATTGTTGTCTGTTGTAAGCTCGCAACAGCCCTGGGAGGTGTTTCTATGATTTTTATTTTGAGACAGAGTCTTACTCTGTCATTCAGGCTGGAGTACAGTAGCACGATCTCGGCCCATTGCAACCTCCATCTCCCAGGTTCAAGGGATTCTCGTGCCTCAGCCTCCTGAGTAGCTGGGATTACAGGCATGCCCCATTACGCCCGGCTAATTTTTGTACATTTTTTGTAGAGACAGGGTTTCCCCATGTTGCCCAGGCTGGTCTTGAACTCCTGAGCTTGAGCAATCCACCCACCTCAGCCTCCCAAAGTGCTGGGATTACAGGCATGAGCCACTGTGCCTGGCCTCTATGTTCTTCTTGTTCTACGGATGGGGAAATGGAAGCTCAGGAAGGAAAGTGACTTGCTTATGCCTGCGAAGCTGCTGAGAGGCAGATTCAAACCTTGTCTGACTCGGGGGGACTCCAAGCTTGTAAAACAGTGGAGCAAGAAAGGGGATCTCTTTGGGACAGGGGGAGGACACCCCATCCAGATCACAGTGGAGGGTTCCCCTGTTAAGCCCGGACCTTCACCACCTTCCATCACGTCTGCCCCTCCCTCTCCTCCTACAGGGACCACCACCCCCAATTGTGCCTGAGACTTACCTCCTTTTCCCCTCTGTGGGATTATATGCTCCCAGATTCCCCCTGGTCCCACCCTGTTGGCTACAATTTTGAACGAGCTCATCCACGAAACAGGCCTCTTAACTTCGCAGGACTCTTGCACAGACCACACAAGGTCATGGATATAAGTGGGCCTGTTAGGCTTGGGGTGCCATGGACCACTGCAGGGGGATTAGGCAGCTGCCCTGGGGAAGCAACAGGAGACGCACCAGAGGGGTCTCCCAAGGTCTCAGGCTGACCCCTGGACCATTTCCTCCACAAAATCCATGCTTGTGACCTCCTGCCTCCTCTCCACTGACAGCCACCTGAACCCGGGTTGGCTTTGTTTTTTAATTACACAAGTGAATCATGAACACATTCTCATTAGAAAAAAAATACACAAGTACACAGGGTGAACAGTGAAAATTCAACTTTACCTCTGCCCTTTCAAGCCTATTCTCTCCCTGGGGTAACCACTGTTTACAACTGAGTATGTATCATCGCAGTCCATTTTCTTGGCGTTTATTTACACACATATATCATTTGGATTTGTTTTGGGCGTTTTATATACACACCTCACATAGTGTTCTGCAGCTGGCTGTTTTCTGCTTACCATATGTCTTGGAGATCTTCCCTCGTCAGTTCATATAAGTCTGCCTCATCCATTTTAATGGCTGCCTCCTAGCCGCCTGCGGATGCATGGGGGCTTCTATCACCATTTCCCCACTGGTGAACACACAGCTCATCCATAAGTGAACATTTGGGTGTGTCTGTCATCATGGCCATAGGTTGTCTGCAATGAACATCCCTTATGTAGACTGAGTGCCCGCTGGTGATTACTTTCTGGAAGAGGAACAGCTGCATCAAAGAGTGTGACATTTTTCAATGGTGGCTAGCTTTGCCAAACTGCTCTTTAAAAGGCTGGATTAACTTAGGTCTCACTAATTGCACATGAGAGTTTGGGGCAGCAGTTCTGCCGGTTGACTGGGTCCAGAGCTTCCTGGCAGGTGACTGAGATGGCTGGCACCCACTCTCCCTTGGAGAAGTCAGCTGGGGCTCTGGAATGAGCAGGCCCCTCTGCAGCAGCGTGTTGGGCGGGGGTGAGTGTTGCTTGTGTATGGATCATAGAAGTGGCAATCAATACCGTGATTAGACAGAGTGGGTAAAAGCAGAGGATTTGGAGCCAAACGGATTTCTGTTTGCGTCCTGGCTGCATCACCCGTGAACGATCTCCAACAAATGTGACTTCTGTGAATCATTTTATCTAAAAAAGTGGAGCAGCAATGACCACATCAGATTTATTGTAAGGCACAGAGCTATTGTAAGGCTTAACCGTGATGATATACGAAGAGCACTTAGTATAGTCCCTGCATATAGTAAATGGGAGTAAATGGAAACTGATGTTTTTATTATGACTATCATTGTAATTACTGTGAATATAATGGTGATGACTGTTAATATCCTGATTGTTAATATCCTGATGATTGTTAATTCCAGAAACAGGCCCCTTTCCTCTTGGTGGGGGGTCCTCTCATCCCCCACCCATGTGAGTCCCTGAGCCCTGTGCAAGCCTGGGCAGCCTGTCAGTTGGTTAGTGGCTGTCTCAGTGCCTGCTGTGTGCAGAGGTCAGAACCCACAAGGCATGGGTGATGGTACCCAGGAGGCAGGACAAGCTGTTCTGGCTTCCAAGCTAGAAGGGTAGATAGGACACAACCGGATAAACACCACTAAACAGAGGTGGGGAGTCTTACAAACAGAGGCGCGTGCCAATGCAGCTTCTCCGAGATAAACACATCAGAGCCAGCTCACTAGGTGGGAATGGAGGGAGTGGGTGGGTGCAGAGTGAATGGGTTGAAGGTGGAGGCAGGAGAGAGTGAAGCCAGACAGAAAGGCAAAATGAAGGGCTTAAGTGAGGTGGGGTTGGGGGAGCAGCTTAGAAGGTGGCCTGTGCTCTTGGCAGCAACTGTGGAGGAGAGGAAGGGGCCATGGACCAGCTGGCCATCAGAGTCTTCCATTCAATTCCCTGCTCTGCCTCTTGCCAGCTGTTGGCCTTGGGGAAATCTTGCTTCTTTTCTGCGTCTTGGTTTGAGCATCTGTAAAACAGGCCATGCAGGGGCTGGTTCAACTTGAGTGCTCGATTCAGAGTCCTTTTCTGCTCTGAGCACTCTCATGTTGAATTTGAGTCACTGCGGCCATCACCCTCACCCCTCCCAAGTACCAGCACTTAACAGTCTACACACTATATTCCCATCTGTTTCCTCATGCAGTCTGCCCAACAGCCTTGTGTGCAGGTGGAGTTGAGATTCGAGTCTCGTTTTACACATGAGAGACCTGGAGCTCATAGAGGTCACAGGAAGTCAGAGATGACTTCCTGGAGGCTGGAACAGAGTAGAGGGGTAGCATCTTGCCCTGCCAGGTGCCGTCCCAGCAACTGCCAAGCTGAGGACCAAGTTGCAGATGGTGAGACAGACTGAACCACTCAGTGTCCCCACATATAACACCCGTGGTTGCTGCTGAGCCTTGGCCACACGCTCCATGCCAGGCTCTTTGCCCACGTGGTCTTCTCTAGTCCTCACAGCAACTCTGAGGCAGGTATGGTTGTAAGGTCCGCTGTACAGATGAGGCGGTAAGGCTCAGAGAGGCTGAATAATTGCCCCAAATCACCAAGCCAGTGAGCAGCACAGCTGCCTTCTGAAGAGTCCCAAAGATTTACCCTTCCTTTGCTCCTGCCTGAAGGGAGAGCTCATGCCCTCACTAACCCCTGAGAGACCCACTCATCACCTATTTCATTCCAACTCATCTTCAAGGCCCAGCTCCCTTGCCACCTCCAAGAAGCCCTCCCTGACCACTCTGGCGACTCCCAGGCATTCACCCTTCTCTTTCCCCTGCACTCACTTATAGGACCTTCCTGTCTGGATCTCCCTGGTGATCTTAATCACAAGGCACTCGGGAGGAAGGGAATTCTCCTCTGTGGCTGGGGCTTGTCTTTCCATTATGGGTTTACCTCTTTCTAAATAACTATTTTTTAATGCAATGGCAAAAGAAAAGTGTGTTTATTATAAAAATAAAAAGTGGGCCAGCCGCGGTGGCTCACGCCTGTAATCACAACACTTTGGGAGGCTGAGGTGGCCGGATCACCTGAGATTAGGAGTTCAAGACCAGCCTGGGCAACATGGTGAAACTCCATCTCTACTAAAAATACAAAAATTAGCCAGGTGTGGTGGTGCATGCCTGTAATCCCAGCTACTCAGGAGGCTGAGGCAGGAGAATTGCTTTAACCTGGCAGGTGGAGTTTGTAGTGAGCCGAGATCGCACCACTGCACTCCAGTCTGGGCCACAGAGCAAGACTCCATCTCAAAAATAAATAAATAAATAAAAAATAAAAAGTGTACAGAACCAGTAGGCTAATGGTTTTCCTTTCTTTAACTCCACCATGTAAGGTAGGACCAATCATTCTGCAAACCTGAAGTGCTGTCTTAGAGTGGGCTCCCCAAGAATCCGACTATGAGATGAGAATTTGAGTGCAAGTCATGTATTTGTGAGGTTTATTTGGAATCGTTGACTGGTACTTGAGTGCGGAAGTGAGACAGGGAATGGAAGTTGCCCAAAAAAGAGTGTGTTTCCAACAGGTGACCACTGTAGGCAACTGGGGCTCAGTCTTACTGGGAGTTCTGGGAGGCAGCACTGAACACATACGTAGGAGGAAAACAGTTTTTCCTTCTATATTCTCAGCACCTGCAATGCCAAATATCTGGAGTTTTTTCCCCATACCAACCAGTTCTCCAACTTTCGGTATACCGACTGAGTCTCACAATTCAATTATGGCACTAGCTACCCAGAGTTAGTGCAGAGCCCATGGGTTAAGGGTTCAGTCTCACAAGATTTCCCCCCACTTCAGATGCCAACTGCAAGGTGGTCCTCAGGTAACCCATACTTCTGTCCCACTTGGCTCCAAATCGGGTTCCTGTGATCCACTCGTTGGGTTCCGTAATTTGCTATCGTGGCTCCCAGAGCCATCGTGGCTCACAGAAAGTGTTCAGAGAAAGGTGTTTACAGTTTATTATAAAGGATATAATAACAGCTACAGATGAACAGCCAAATGAAGGGATCCATAGGGTGAGTTCCAAAAGAGTCCTGAGCACAGGAGCTTCTGTGCCCATGGATTTGGGGAGCACCACCCGCCGGCACATGGATGTGTTCAGTGTCCTGGAAGTTCTCCAAACCCTGTACTTTAGGGATTTTTATGTAGGCTTTATCACATAGGCATGATATTTGAACTCAATCTCCAGCCTCTCTCCCCTCCCAGGAGGAGGGAAGGTGGGGATGAAAGTTCCCAGATTCTAATCATAGCCGTGTCTTTCTGGTGACCACCCCGATCCTGAAGTTATGCAGGAACCCATCAAGAATGGCCTTATTGAAACAAAAATGCTTCTAGCCCCAGGAAATTCTGAAGGATTTAGGAGCTCTGAGTCAGGAACTGACACAGATTACAACATTAGAATAAAACATTTTATTAGAATATTAGAATAAATATAGAATAAATATTAGAATATTATTAGAATAAAAGATGATCCTAGATTATTAGAATAAACAATGTTCCTAGCACCCCATCATTTAAGACATTACAAAGGTTTTAGGAGCTCTGTCCAGAAGCTGGAATGAAGCCCAAAATATTTATTTCTTATTATTTCACAATTTCATAGCATGCCTCATGGTTACCTTCCCCAAGGGACAACAGACCTGGGGTGTTTATCTGCCAGTTCCCAACAGTCATGGGTTGAGGGCACTTCCACGGGGGAATGGATTCCCTGGCACTTCTGGGCTGCCACATGGGCAGGGCAGGCTCCAGCAGTCACAGAGAACCCTGAGGCAAAGAGACAAGGTGCTGGAAGTTCTGGGGAGCTGGACACCAGCAGCATCTGCCACAGGTACCTGTGTGTACCAGGCTCATGGAGACACAGCAGTGAGAAAAGTCGACCAGGTGTCCACACACAGGGATCTTGTAGCCTAATGGGGCAAACAGATATTTATGAAACATGATGCAAGCATGTAATAACAGATATCATTATAAATGAGCTGAAGGAAACGTTTGTGGGTCTGGCGACAGATGGCCAGGACTGGACTCCCAAGTCTGCCACCAGTTTAGAACAAGTTACTTAGGCTCTCTAGGGCTCAGTTTCCTCAACTGTAAAGTGGGAATTATAAATGTAGCAACATCTTAGGGTTGTTTTGAGTTCATTTAAATTAATACACATAAAACTTTCAGCACAAGGGGGTCACAGAGGACACTCAATGATTGCTAGCTGGTGTTATGATCGTCATGATTGATGTCATTACACTTCAAAGAGCAGTTTGGCCAAGTCTGGGGCTGCAGGGGCTTCTATTGGCTTCTCATGGGGCCCCAGTGCCACGGAGCAAAAAGAGAGTGCTGGCTGGGCACGGTGGCTCACGCCTGTAATCCCAGCATGTTGGGAGGCCAAGGCCAGTGGATCAGCTGAGGTCAGAAGTTCGAGACCAGCCTGACCAAAATGGTGAAACCCAATCTCTACTAAAAATACAAAATTAGCCAGACGTGGCAGTGCACACCTGTAATCCCAGCTACTTGGGAGACTGAGGCAGGAGAATCACTTGAACCTGGAAGGTAGAGGTTGCAGTAAGCTGAGATCACACCATTGCACCCCAGCCTGGGCAACAAGAGCGAAACTCCATCTCAAAAAAAAAAAAAAAAAAAAGGAGACTGCTGAGGCCAGTAGGAAAATGGCTCTGTCATGGCACCCTGATGGCCCTTCACACATCCACACAGGCAAAGGCTTCGACTTCAATTAACCTAAGATCAACAAGAGCCATCATTTATCTGGTACCTTATGCTGGGATTTGATTGAGGCTTTACTCATTTAATTGTCACAATAACCCTATGAGGTAGGTATTTGCTTCAGAGGTTAAGTAACGTGCACAGAGAGGTTAAGTAAGTTGCTTAAGGTCTCACAGTTCATAAAGGCAGAGCTTGGAGTGAGCACCTAGGACTAAATGCTCAGCTGCTGATGGGAGGAAAAGGTGGGGAGAGGCATTCTCAGACAGGAGTCTGGTTCACTGTGGCCTGGGCTGGTCCTGCGTGGGTCTCGAGGTCTGCTTGGTCGGGGTGGAGAGAAGTATGCTCCATGTCCTGGCCCTAAGCTGGGCCCTTTCTATCGCTCACAGGAAGGGAGGAAGAGCCAGGGCCTAAGCCCACTTGGCCACACAGCCCTGCTCCTTGCTAACCCGGCTGACCCTAGAACCCAAGGCGAGAAAACAAGGAGCTGCCCTCCCCTGGCCCCATCTGCCGGCAGTCCCTGGTTGTGGTCACTGGTGGTCTCTGGTGGCTGGGCTTGCTGCCGGCAGGCAGCTCACACAGCTGCTGTGCACAGCAGCCAGACTCCCCCAGCAGCTCCCCAGGGCCAAGAGAATGTTCCAGGACAGCTTGGAGTCATTAGGCACTCTCTGCTTACTGCTCGTGGTGAAAGGCCGGCTTCAGATCCGGGACCTCTTCTGCTGCCCGCCTTTCTCTCAATCCCTGGAATAGCCGGCGAGCCCCCACAGCCCTGTGGGGAAGGGGGCAGGGATGATGTTCAGCTGTCCAACATCGCTCCCGTCCCTAGCTTTGTTCCACTCTGCTCCCCCATGGCTTCTGTTCCCACTGTCCAGTTTAAGCTACTTTGGCCCTTGGAAGACAATGAAAGGAAAGCTGGGCTCCAGTGTTGAGTCTGCTGTGTGACTTTGAGCAGGTCATATAACCTCTCTGGGTGTCTGTCTATTTTGCTTGTCAGCGGGAACTTCTGGTCCCTGCTTTCCCTCCCCTTTTGTGGAGATGAGGAAAGCATGTGAAAAACATTGACATGAGAAAACAGATGCTTGCAGAGGCTGGAACACATGTTATCTGAGGGTTCAGGCCTTGGTCACCTCAGAGAACGCTGAAGCACACGGCTGAATGAGTGCTCAGGAGCATCCACCTTATTTTAAAAGGGGGAAACTGAGGCCCAGTCAGTAACTGAGAAATCTGGGGTTGGAAGCTGGCCTTCTTTCCACTGCCCCACCTTGTCATTTGATTAAAGTGATGAGGAACATTTGCTTAGAAGGCATTGTGTGCTGGACAGTGTCTGCGAGCTTGCCATGGACTATGTCCACTAATTTTTATAATAAGAGGAGGGGATTAGTGGCATCTAGTCAGGAGTGGGACTGCAATGGTGGGCTGTGTTTACCTAAGTAGTAGTGTTTTCTAGGCCCAGGAAACCTAAGAGAAATCTGTCTGCTTTGCAGACATAGATGGAAAAGATTATCTTTCAGGACCTTGCTGTCCAGTTGGATGAGAGACAATATAAGGATGCTTTCTGGGACTGAAGGAGCACGTATGCCTTCTGGGCCCAGTGTGGCTGTGATGGGGCATGAAGGAGTGGGTGCTTCTTCCACACTGCTTCTCAGCTTGTGCTGGGAGAGGGGGTAGCACAGGGCAAGGTGGCAAAGTCTCCAGTTAGTGCCAGTCACAAACTTTCGCAGGGGAGGAGGCACTGATAGAAAGCAGGGACAATAAACCCAGGGAAATCACCAACTCCATTTTGAATCCCAGCTCCACCATTCACTAGCTGTGCAACTCTGGACACATGACATAACATCTCGAAGCCTCAGTTTCCCTACCTGTAAAACAACCCCTTGCTAGGATTTGCAATAACTAGTGGAAAGCATTGGACACTCAGCGAGCTGGGAGCTACCATGGAGCCATTGAAGCAAGGACATTGAAGTGGGTGTGGTCAGCTCAGTCTGGGGAAGGAAACGTGAGCTATGCCGAGGACGGCTGGGAAGGGGCAGGTAGCAGGTAGCAGGGCTCTTCCGGTCTCTCCCACACCCTCGTGGTGGGAGCTGGCCACTGCTCAGACACCTCTTGGCCAGGGGCTCCTGAGCCTAGTTCAGCCAGACAAGCTCTGGCAGAGACCCCACTTTCTCCTCCAAACAATGTCATTCTCCCAGCCAAGGGCAGCAAGTGGTGGGCCAGGAAACTGACAGCACCAGGTAGGCTTCCTGGCTCCCTTGCCCTGTCCAGCCCAGCCCAGCTCTCCATGTTGGGGTACATCCCCAAGTCTTGTCTGGCTGCCAAAAGTCTCTCAAGCAGAAACAGAGTTACACCACCACCGCCTCTCACGTCCTCAGCCTCTGGCTGGTCAGACTCTCGGGAGGGGCCTGGCAGCTCAGGTGGCTCTGCACCTTCTGTCATTGAGCTAACGGACCCTAAGGAAGGCAGAACTGAGTCACTCTCCTCTTCTTCAGGCAAAGGCCGGGAGCTGAGGGCTCTGGCCTAGGGATCCCTAGCTCATCTCTGAGGCTCTGAGACATAGATCCCCTCTCAGCATGGTCCTGTGAGCATGTGCATGGGTGTGTGCACGTGGACATGTGTGTTTGTGTGTGCATGTGAATGTGTGTGCGAGTGCGCACATGCATGTGTGTGAATGTGCATGTGTGTGCGTGTGAATGTGCACACAAGGATGTGGGTGTGTACACATGAATGCATATGGTGCAAGTGTGGGCAGGGAATCTGGAGACTGGAACTTCCAGGGCTGCTGGTGGCTGCAGCAGGCCGAGTGTGGTAAGCTGACCTCCTCTCACTCTCCTGGCATCCACTGAGTCCCAGAGCTGGGCACTGCCATGGGTGCCGCGGCAACCATGTGTATGAGAAAGCCCCCATCTCTCCCTCTTGGGGTCACGTTCTGGTGAGGGGAGACAGGAACACACAAATAAACAAACAACACGGTGTCAGAGAATAATGCAGACTGAGAGGAAAATGGAATGGGGGCTGTGGTGGGCATCCTGTCCTTTTCTTCTTCCTCCTCTTCTCTGATTTTGGGAGTGCAGGCGGGAATGAAAAGTGAGGAGTGAGAGCAAGGAGGTGATGAAACACTTAGGCATGGTGGGTGAGGGCTGTGTGAAGACCCACATGCTGACACTTCCTGGGCTTGTCAGCTTGTCCCCTGAGACGCTCCCCTGGGATGAAGGACAGGAAGCCCGGGTGTTGCCCCTGGGGTCTGGTGGCTCTCGCTCCCATCAGGCAGAGCTGCTATCCTTGGCTTGTCCGGAAGCCAAAGGCATCCCCACTCTTCCATTTCCGAGTCTGGTAGTTTGCTGCTGGGGAGAAAAATGAAGAAAAAAGGGGGAAAATCCCATTTCAATTCTTTGGTCAAAGCACAAGTTTCTCTTCTCCCTTTCTTCCTTTCCTCCCTCCGTCCCTTTTTTTTCTTTTATTTTCTTTCTGTCCCTCAAGAGTAGAAAGAACCAGGGAATATAAACAAAAAGGCTCTTAGAATGAATCAGGCCATCTTGTTCTGAAACCCCAGGAAACCCCTAGAAGCTGGGATCTGAGCAAAGGGACAAACGGAGCTGCAAGGCCAGTGGAGGTGGGAACTGGGCTGAGTCAGGGAAGGTCTGTGGGTTCCGCGCAGCCCCCGAAACAGCTGCCTCTTGGGGTCCAGATGTACTACCAGAAGGAAGGTCCAAGAGAGGCCAGAGGGGAGGGCCGAGGCCGCCTGGAGCTCACTGCGTTCCTGCCAGGGTGAGTCACTGCCAGGACGCCCTGCTGTGCCGATTTGCAGCAACAGCCTTGGTGTTCCAGGATTATTGGGCCCCCTCCAGATAGGTCCCTCCAACCCACAAAGAGCTCTCCTTTACACATGGATGCCCAAAGGACTGTCATAATCACTCAGCCCATTTATGGCTTTGTTTTCTTCCAAAATGTAGCCCCCTGCAAGGAAAAAGCCCCAGCCATATCGGTCACTTACTCTTTGATATAAATGAGTCATCCAGCCCTTTTCCAGTGGCAGGTTTGGATGAGAAGAAGAAACAGAGCATGAGGATGCTGCATTTCACAGAGCCAGGGTCTCACTTTCATGGAGGTTGGGGGTTGCGTGAGGGGGACGATCCAGAAAAGGCAGAGGAGGAGCTGGACACAGCATCCTCAGACTCAGGTTGGGCCAACACCACCCTGAATGAAACCAAGGCTTTGCAAGACCAACATAAACCAGAGCTCAGCAAGCTTATTTTCTCATGAAGAGTGAATTCTGTGAAAGACAGAGCTAAGTCTTATCAAGCACTGACTATAGGTACCAGCTACCTCCCAAGTGCTGTTCCTGCAGTAACGGAATTCTCACAACACCCAGAGAGAGAATGGACACTCAGAACCAGCTGGAGCAAGAGGCAGCGCTGGGAGAGGGACCCGCACCTGCCGCTTCTGGAGGGCTTGCCTTTCCCACCACACTCCGCAGCCTCTGGAACCAGATTGCTTGCAGCACAGGTGGGCTGATTCCAGGGCCTTATGACCCTGCAAGGCTGGAGGTTGTAAGGCTTAGAGATGGGAAATGAGCTGACCAAGATCGCACAGCAAAATACCATGTGGGCACCCCACAGCCTCACCGCTGCCCAGATTGGTATAGCAAGCATGCCCTTGTCTGGGTCACCAATGACTTGCTATTGAATGAATGAATGAACCAACGAACAAAGAAATGGGAACAGAGGCTCAGGGAGGCTCCATGTCTTACCCAAGAGTATATGTTCGGGATTCTCAGGGCAAGCCTCCTCAGAACCAGCTGTCCCAGTCCTGCCCAGCCTCTATACAGCACTTGGCTTCTTCTCCTAGCAATTCTCCTATTTTGTCCCATTTGAGTTCACAGCCTCCAGAGCGACACGGGGCCTTGACTTCCTGTTCCTGATGGGCAGGGAAGGTCATGCAGCTCATTAGTGGTGGTGAGGTTGATACTGTGTCTCCATCTCTAGCCAATCATACCAAACAGTGGTTAGTCTCTGTGACCCTGTCCCCGCCATGCCTGGACCCTGAAATCAAAGGGGTTTTCTTGACCCTAAAGGACAGCCAAGCCCGATTCAGGAAGAGTGGCTTGAACATCCACCCATTTCTCCACGCCGTGCCTCCCCTTTCCAAGCTGTATTTTAGCGTTGTGCACCCAGACGTTCAGACTTCATGGTCAGCTCATTAAGGAATCATGGGTGCAAATGGCCTGTTGACCTCAAGGGAGAAAGTAGAGGGTTTTCCAGGAAAGGGGTGCTGGTGAGAAGATCTCCCCCCACACTTGTGGCTCATCTTCAGTGAGTTGGATGCCCAGAGGCACTTCCTCTACAAGGTGTCGGCGCCTCCCTGTTTCCTGAGCTATGGCAGCTCAGAGGCGCAAAGCAAAGGTTTCCAGCCTAGAGAGCGCAACACTGCACCTTTGCCAGCCATAGCCCATAGCTGCTTATTCCGTCTCATCAAAGTGCAATCAACAAGCACTCACTGGACACCTACTGCATGTCAGGCACTGTGCTGGGCCCCCTAGATCCAAAGCTGGGTAAGACACCAGACTGCCCTGGGTCAGTCTTAGGTTCCCATCCTGATGGCAGGGACCACCTGCCATCTCTCCTAGCATCATGCACTGGGGCTGGACGGGCCTCTTGGGGGAGGCCAGTATAGAGAGGATGATGGGTTAGATTGCATTTATCTCCATTGTTGAAGGGATTTCTTTCAGACATCTTGAGTTCTTCCAGCCTAAAGCCTGGAGGTTTTTTTTTGATTGTGGAAGTGTACGGGGAGCAGGGTCTTGGAAGGAGCATGGGATCTTGGAAGGAAGAGACCAGAGAAAGAGCTTTCTCACTAGAGGCACAACAGAGAGGTTAGGAGGGCAGGCTGTGGAGTCAGACAACCTTATCTGAAACCGTGGCTTCTCATCAAGTTGTGTGGCCATAAGTGAGTTACTGAGCCTTGCTGAACCTTAGTCTTCTCATCTGTAAAATGTGGGCAATAAGAATACCTCCCTTATAGAATTGTTGTGAGCCTGAACAGAGCTAATATGTGCAAGGGCTTAGTTCAGTACCTGGCACATATTGAGGGCTGGATAAATAGGAGCTAGTATTTTCCCATCGGAATGGAGGAAATATTCCAGCTCCAATACCATCACTGGATATCAGACCTTGAGGCACCCTCTAAAGCAGTTATTCCATTATGGCCATTCTACAAAATGGAAGACTGATGCCAAGATATGGGAAGCAGCCTGCCAATGGTCACATGGGTTGGTAATGAAATGCAACATTAGGGACAAAATCCCAGTCTGCTGACTCCCCAGTTGGTGCCTTTTTCACTCTCTTTTGCCCAGAGTTTCTGGTAGAGTGGACTCAAAGAACCCCTTAAATCCACATCCCAGGCCCCTCTTCTTCTCCAGCTCCCAGCAGACTGGGGAGATCGATGGGCTGTGCCCCCCGGCCATGAGAGTCTCAGAAGCTGATTCCACTCGGAGCCAAGGAAGTCTGGAGTGTGCAGAGGTGTCTCTCCAGGCCCTGCAGCCGGGAGTGACATCAGCAAGGCACAAACATCAAGGAGCAGCAGCTGCCTGCCTGGAGCCCTAGTCCTGTCCTCTCCCAGCCTCCCTCTGGTCCATCCCCATGGCTGTCTGTGCTGGGATCCTGGGAGATGGGGGGAAGCCAGACGTTGATGGTGACAAGTGAGGCAGTCATTGTGCCTCCAGCACCTGAGCACAAGCTTCCCTCCTAAGATGAGACTGCGGAAGCTGGCCCAAAGCCTGGGTTCTGGACTGGGGGTCCCATCACGGGGCATTTGGCACCCAAGGGAAATGTGGGTACAGACAAAACATCCCCTCTTGCATCTGGAGTCTTGTCTCTGGCCAAACCTTTTTCCTGCTCCTTCTCCCTTGCCACCACCTCACATTTGTCAAAATTCCAGCTTGATGACATGAAATTCACACATATGGCCAAGGAGGAAGCAGAGGGAGACATGGTTATCATCACCCTGGCCCATAGGAAGTGGAGAGTCAACTTACTGTCTTGAGGAGCCACTAGCCCCGAGTGCTGGTGCAGGCTCTGCACAAATCCCCCATGTGGCCTGGGACAAGTCAAAGCTCCACCCTGGGACTGTCTCTGCAGCCAGCATTCCTTTAGTGGCTCTTCTAGGGCTGATACTCTAGTACTCTTTAATGATGCCTGCCAGGAAGCCTCAACTGATAACCAAATACTAAGCCCTCAACCCATGCTGTGTACCTACTAACTGCTTTACCCTGGTCTTCTGGTAGGATAGGTATATCAGCTAGCTAGTGCCTCAATAATACTGCATAACAAATGACCCCAAACTCAGTGGCTTAACACAACAATCAGTTATTCTCGAGTAGGTTCGCTGTGGCTCTGCTAATCCGAGCTGGGCTTGGCAAAGGGGCTATGCCTCAGGCTGCTTCTTGTTGCAGGTCTCTGGGTCAGCTGGGGACGTTTTGCTCCCAGAGACACTGTACCTCTCATCCTCCCAGGACAAGGAGATAGCTAGGACATACTCCTCTCATGGCAGCTATCGAAGCAGAAGAGAAAAGCAGGAACACAGGAAGCTTCCCAAGGAGCCAGTAAATTTTCACTTCTGCCCAGAGTCAAGAAGCAGACACACAGGCTCCACCATGATGATGCCATGGCGAGGCCTGGCTGGCGAGGCCTGGCTGGCAAGGCCAGTGAAGATCAGTGCCAATCATCTAATCTACTGCATGAAAATGATTCAGCCTCTTTGATATGAAAGTTAGATTGTCCTTTCCTTTTTTCTTTCTTTGTCGCACTGGAAGAGATGTAATACAAATACGTCCCCTCACTTCCTCATCTGAGGATTCGAGAGTTGAGTATTAGATCCTCCCTATCCTCAAGCAAAAGAAATGCGTTTTTCAATTTCTGGGAAGGTCGTCAGGTGAAAGAAGTGAACAGAGGGTTTAAGATAGGGAGGGATTTCCCCAGAGTCTAAGATCAGAGGTTGGGGAAAGTTTGGAACCCAATTGTGGGAAGGTTGCCTGAGAAGAGTCAAGTGAGCTGACTTGGCAGGAGGCTTCATTGAGAAATAATGTTTGAGGGTCCAGGAGCCACATGGGCTCTGAGACACCACCTGACAACCTCAGAGCAAGAAATTCCCGTCACTCTGGCACAGACCAACAATGGTTGACCCATGACTTTGTTTGAGTTCCTTATGAACTGATCATCAGTCCAGAGAGAAACAACCCCAGGACACTGGGCTTTGCTGAGCTCACGGCTGATGAAAATTCCATCACCCACCCTCTAAGGTACCCAGGAGCAGGCCTGCCCCATCACCGGTGGGGTTAGGATCAGTGTACAAATGGTGTCCCACATACCGTATGCTAGAAGTTTTCTCCTCACCATCTGATTCAATCTGGGAAACATCTGTCCCCAAGGGGTCTCCCAGTCCCCCACCTACAGGGGCAATCCAAGAAGGCTAAGACACGGCCCTTGCCTGCTCAGAGTCCTCCGCCCAGATGGGAAACCTAGCCTATGTTCAGGAAGTATCAAAAAGCCACATCAGAAGAAATGTCTCCTTAGAGCTACCGAAGACCTTCACAAGGCATAAGTGATCACCAGGGCACTGGAGAAGCAGCATTGACGGAAGCATAGGAATGTGAGGATAGAGAAACGGCTGCGCATGGAGCTCCTTCAGGTTATTTGTTCCACACCTACCACAGGCCAGGCTCTGTAACAGCATCCAGAGCCAGTGCTGAATGAGATTTGGTTTCTGCTTCCCAGATACTCACCATCTTAAAAGAGAGATCCAGGGAGGCTTCACGGGAGGAAAGGGATTTCACCTACATTTGAAAGAACAGGAAAAATTGGAGTAGACAGAGGGAGAGGTGGATGCTTTCCAAGCAGAAGAAAGCAATCCCTGGAAGGAGAGAGGGACTTCCTTCCACAGGAAATTCAGCTTGCAAGAGTTCCACAGGAAAGAGTGATGGGTGGTTAAAAGGAGTACCCCTCTAATGGTGACATTTTGGTAAGTATGGCAACTAGAGGAGAAGGGCCTATCAGATACCAACCATGCCGCCCACATCCGTAGTCACCCCCTTGCGTGGTTCTGGTCCCTGCTGATGGTCATGGCCTGGACACATGTTTCAGCGGCTTCTCAGCTCCATGTCATGCTCTTTCCACATTTTTTCCTCCTAAAGCCACGGTTTCTGCTTCTGGAAATATAATTCCCCTTCTGAGAGAAGTGCTATGGAAACCTCACCACAAATACACTCCCTTCCCTGATAGTACTAATTGAAGGAAAGGGCTGGTGGAAAAATGATTTTACGGAAACACAGTTTTTGTTATTTTAAAGTTAATCCACTTACTCGAGTGAACTAACCATGAGGCCCTCCACAGCAATGGTCTGTAGGGGACCTGCTAGAAGAGATTGATTGTGGATTCATTCAGTCATTCAACATTTTACTGGGCAGCCACCATGGGCCAGAGGCTGGGCGTACAAGGTTAAGTCAGTCTCAGTGTCTGCCTTTAAGAAGCTCAGTATGAGGGGGCGAGAGACACATTCCCATGAGTATCAAGCAGAGTGGTCACTATAGCAACAGCCCTGTGCATGGAGTATTACCAGAGCACAAAAGAGGAGAACTGAACAAGGTTGGAGGGTGGGATCACCAGGGAAAGCTTCCAGGAGGAGGAAAAGGGGAATTCATGCTTTTGGAGAAATAATAGATGCTTGCAGGAGAAAAGCTGGGGGGTAGGATGGAGCCGGCAGAGAGGTAACTTGTGCAAAAGTCATAATATGCAGAAAGGCCCAAAGGGGAGAAAAAGCAGGATGAATCAAGAAAACACTCCCAAATTGGAGCTGCTGGGATGTAACATGAAGACGGGTAGTGGCAATTGTTGGGTCTGGAGAAGTCAGCAGAAGCCAGACCCTGGAGGCCTGCAAGCCTTGGTAAGAGTTTGGACTTCATCATGTAAACATGAAAGGTTCTAAGCAGGGGAGAGATATAGATGATTTTGTGTTTTAGAAAGGGTGCTGGTGCAGAAGTGGCATGAAGGATGCGTGGAAGCTGGGGGATCAGCTGGGAGTAGGAGAGAAATGTCAGGAGCCTGTCCTAGGGAAGTGGTCTGGGGAATGGAGAGAAGGGAATGTATATAAGAAACACTTAGGGAGCTAAAATAGTAAGTCTTGGTGGTTTTCGGATATAAGGAGAGGAGAAAGAGGGAGAATTTTAGGATGACAACCAGACTTACAGCATGAGTGGAAGGTGCTACCCTTGACTGAGATGAAGAATTCTGGATGAAGGAAGTTTAGGAGGGGAAAACTAGGATCCTTTTCAGGTATGGGGTTGGAGGAACTGTGGGTAGGACTTCCAGTGGCAATGACCAGCCAGCAGGTGAATATCTGAACTCACCCCTGTGGAGGAAGATGCAGGCTGGAGTTAAGACCTGAGAGGCATGAACTTTAGGAAGCACAGAAGGGGATGGACCCACCTATGTGTTCATCAAGGTGATATAGGCTGCAAAGAACAGAACATACTCAAAAGTTGCTCAAACAATACGAGCATTTATTTATTTATTTCATTTGAATACATTTGGAAGTAGGTGTTTAATCCATTTGGAAGTAGCTTCTTCATCATCTCAACATGATATTGGAGACCCAGATCTTTACCTATTTCAGCTCTGCCATCTCAGTTCATCCGTAAGCATATGCCTTGTGCTAACATAGAAGGCAGATGACATGCCCAAAGGATGTGTAGCGCCAGGGGAAGAGGTTAGGAAACAATTTGTTCACAGATGAAATGCCTGTCTTTGGCTGTGTTTAGCAGGATACAAGAAAGGAATAGGCTCAGAAAAGAAATGGCTGGTTAAGAAGCAGAATTGAAAAGGGAATTAAATGTCCACTAGTTAGTGCTTGTGGGGTTGGAAGAGGCAACTGTTTCTTAGCGCTAAGGCTGATTTAAATTTATCCTGTGTGGACTTCTGCTGTGGAAAATGATGGAATAACAGATACTGGGACTAGCAGTCACCCGCCATAAACAAGTAGAACACTGGATAAAATATATGAAACAGCTGTTTCCAGACATTGACTAACCCTCAGAATGGGACTGTGTTCCCTGAGAGAAAGTAAACAAATAAGATGAACTCCATGATCAACCTGACTTTTTGCCTAGAGGCATTTAGCAGACCATGGCTCTAGGACGAAGAAGGAGAGCAGAGCACAGAAGCCTCACTGTTTTGAGGAGACAGAGATCACAATTCCGAGAACTGTGCAGCGGGAATTTGCGGAGCAGAATACTGAAGAGACATATGCAGAGAAAGAGCTTCAGAAACTGCATAGGAGGCACTTTGAGTCTTTGGCTAAAACTTAGGTGTGCATGCGTAGGATGAGATTCCACGAGGTTGGATAAAGAAGAAATATTGGAGAAAGAGTACTTATTTGGGAGTTGTAAGCTGAACAATGTTCTGTGCTCGGAGTTGGGAGATGTTCAAGTTCAGGCCAATCAGAGTGGAGAGACCTCAGAATATTTAATGGAAAACTCAGGAAGGCTGCACTGTAGGAGTAAAGCTAAACTAACAAGCCTCCATCCTAGAGTGAAGGCTATCCTAGACCCATCCTATGTTTAAAGACAAGTCTTGAAAGGACTAAACCAATCTTCAAATAAGTTGTGGAATAAAACTCAACACTCTTTAAAGAAAGATAACAGGCCAGGCGTAGTGGCTCACGCCTGTAATCCCAAGCACTTTGGGAGGCCAAGGTGGGCAGATCACTTGAAGTCAGGAGTTCGAGACCAGCCTGGCCAACATGGCAAAACCCCGTCTCTACTAAAAATACAAAACTTATCCGGGCTTGGTGGCACGTGCCTGTAATCCCAGCTACTCAGGAGGCTGAGGCAGGAGAATCGCTTGAACCTAGGAGGCAGAGGTTGCAGTGAGTCAAGATCATGCCACTGCACTCCAGCTTAGGTGACAGAGCAAGACTCTCTCAAAAAAATATATCTTTGAAAAAATAATGGCCAAACATTTTCCAAGTTTGATGAAAACTATAAACTCATAGATCCAAGACACTCAATGAATTTTAATCAGGATAAACACAAAGAAAACTATACCAAGGCACATCAAATCAAAATGTTAAAAACAAATGATGGAGCAAAAAACTTGAAATGCAGCCAGAGAAAAATCTTAGCCTGGTGGCAAGGATCAAATTGATGATGTCATTGTCATATCCATTATTGAAAATTGTGAATGGACTAAGAGATGAATCTTTTTTATTAGACATGCTGACTCAGGCAAAGAGAATGGAGGAAATGTGCTCACACTTAAGTCTGATAGGTTTAAATTATTTACAATAAAGTACCCCAAAACTTATTGGCTTAAAGAAAGTAGAGTTCCCAGCACTTTGGGAGGCCAAGGCAGGCGGATCACCAGGTCAGGAGATCTAGACCATCCTGGCTAACACAGTGAAACCCCGTCTCTACTAAAAATACAAAAAATTAGCCGTGTATGGTGGCGGGCGCCTGTAGTCCCAGCTACTCGGGAGGCTGAGGTAGGAGAATGGCGTGAACCCGGGAGGCGGAGCTTGCAGTGAGCCGAGATCATGCCACTGTGCTCCAGCCTGGGCGACAGAGCAAGATTCTGTCTAAAAAAAAAAAAAAAGAAGAAAGAAAGAAAAGAAAAAAGAAACTAGAGGTCAATGTGTACAAGAAAGAGGTTCAGAAAATTTTAAATGTATGTTTAAAGTTAAAACTATGGATGAGGCTACTGGTATATGCATTTGTCCAGAATCAGATAAGAAGACTGTTACATTTTAAAGTTAGTTATATTGCACCTCCCCCTCCCCGCAAAATATCAGGCTCTTAGACTTAAACTTTGTTCAAGATTTAACTCTTGGGCTTGCAAAATTCTACAGTTTGAGAAAACTACTCAGCCCCCAAGAAGGGCATATTTTCCATGCTTACCTTATCCTAGGAGGATAATGGGGGGGGGGGGGGAATGTACTTTCCAGAATAGCAAATTGTGTAGCTCCAAAATCACACCTGCATGATGACACTTAAAAGCTAGAAGGCAGAAGGAGAGTCTTTTACTCATCTCCCTCTTTTTATCAGAGAGAGAAACCTTTCTCAAAACACCCAGGAGCGCTGCTGGGCCTGCAGGTCTCTGCTGAGCCTCTGTTCCACAGGATGGGGTTTGTTAAAGTTGTTAAGAATAAGGCCTACTTTAAGAGGTACCAAGTGAAATTTAGAAGATGATGACAGGGTAAAACTGATTACTATGCTCAGAAACACTGGTGATACAGGATAAAAATAAACATGACACACCCAAATACAGGATGATAGTCTGTGTAACAAACAGAGATATCATTTGTCAGATTGCTTACTCCCATCTAGAAGGGGATATGATAGCCTGCACAGCATATGCACATGAACTGCCAAAATATGGCGTGAAGATTGGCCTGACAAATGATGCTGCAACGTATTGTACTGGCCTGCTGCTGGCCCACAGTCTTCTCAGTCAGTTTGGCATGGGTAAGATCTGTGAACGCCAAGTGGAGGTGACTGCAGATGAATACAATGTGGAAGGCATTGATGGTCAGCCAGGTGCCTTTACCTGCTATTTGGATGCAGGCCTTGCTAGAACTACCACTGGCAATAAAGTTTTGGGGGCCCTGAAGGGAGGTGTGGATGGAGGCTTGTCTATCGCTCACAGTACCAAATGATTCCCTGGTTATGATTCTGAAAGCAAGGATTTTAATGCAGAAGTACACCAGAAGCATATCATGGGCCAGCACGTTGGAGATTACTCTTGCTACTTAATGGAGGAAGATGAAGATGCTCACAAAAAAATAGTTCTGTCAATACATAAAGAACAGCGTAACCCCAGACATCATGGAGGAGATGTATAAGAAAGTTCATGCTGCCATGTATAAGAAAGTTCATACGAGAGAATCCAGCCTAGGAGAAGAAGCCCAAGAAAGAAGTTAAAAAGAAGAGGTGGTACTATGCCAGAATGTCCCTTGCTCAGAAGAAAGATCAGGTAGCTCAAAAGAAGGCAAGCTTTTTCAGAGTTCAAGAGTGGACTGCTGAGAGCTAACCCAATTTTCTATGAGAATTTTTCAGATAAAGACAATAAACTTATTGACAGCAACAACAACAACAACAACAACAACAAATCAATAACACCCGGCAGGCTACTCCTCAGGTCCCATTGGCGGAAATTAGATCGTATAACAACATTTCACCAACATTCATGGAACTTCACGTATAGGGTCAAGAAAAGGCAGTCTTACTAGCTCCTAGTAACAAGTTGCCCCAAAACGTTAGTAGTTTAAAGCAACAAGCATTTATTTTGTCACCACTTCTGAGGTTTAGGAATCTGGGCACAGCTTAGCTGGATGATTCTGACTCAAGCTCTCTTGTGAGGCTGCTGTCAAACTGATGGACAGGGCTGTAGTCATCTCAAGTTGGGGAGACTCCACTTCCAAGAGGGCTCACTCATATGGCTGCTAATTGGAGTCCTTCATTCCTCACTGGCTATTGGCTGGAAGACTCAGTTCCGTGCCAAGTGGGCCTCTCGAGACACTTGAAAGTCTGAGTGTTCTCAATATACGGCAGCTGGCTTCTCCCAGAGTAAGTGATCCATGAGACAGAATGAGAGAAAGACCAAGTGGAAACTGCACTGTCTTTTATAAGCTAATCTTGGACGTGACATACCATCACTTCAGTCAGATTCTATTGGTCACATTGTCCAACTGGTACAATGGGGGAGGTGGCTATGCAAGGTGAACTCCATGAGATGGGCATCTTTGGGGACCATCTTGGAAGTTGGCTACCACAGAGCTCTTGAAGGAGACAGAGAAGACAGCGAGAGACCTCAAGTGAGCCTAAAGAGCCTGCTATCACAAGCCACGGAGAGGAGCGTTCCAGAAGAGAAGCATTCAATACTTTTTAAAATTAACAGTGAGAACCAGCAGCTAAGCATTGAGAAATACTCATTGGATTTGTCAATCAGGATCATTACATTCAGAGCAGTTACGAGCAACTCCTGTTGACCAGTTTGCTGTGGACTGAGGTTTGAGTAAATGCTGGGCAAGTGGAGCACTGCAGGTGTAGACTACAGGCAACCCTTGAACAACATGGGTTTGAACTGCATGAGTCCACTTATAAGCAGATTTTCTTCCACCTCTGCCACCATTTAGAAAGCAAGACCCATACTCTTTCTTCCTCCTCCTCCCACTCCTCCCCAGCCTACTCATAGTGAAGATGGTAAGGATGAAGACCTTTATGATGATCCTCTTCCACTTAATGAATAGTAAATATGTTTTCTCATTTTTATGATTTTCTTAACATTTTCTTCTCTCTAGCTTACTTTGTTATAAAGATACAGTATATAATAAATATGACATACAAAATATGTGTTCATAAACCATTTATGTTTTAGGTAGAGCTTCTGGGCAACAGTAGCCTATTAGTGGTTAAATTTAGGGGGAGTCAAAAGTTATATGCATATTTTTGACTGCACAGCAGGTAAGCACTCCTAGGCACCACATAGTTCAAGGGTCAACACTACTTTTTAAAGAGGGCTGGATGAGAAGGGGAGAAGGGATATTTGGATAAAAGCTAGAGGAGGACAGGGGAAGATTTCATTTTTTGGATGTGAGAGCTCAAGTATATTTTTAGGCAGAGGGGAAGCAGCCAGTGGACTGGGAGAGTCCAGTCCTGGAAGATCCAGGAGAGGGAAGGATGACTGATTAGGTAGCCTCTTGGAGGAGGCAGGAGAATTGGAGGTCAGGTGGGCAGACACAGGTGGGCTGGTTGGCTTTGAACAGAGAGACACCTCATCCTCTGAGGCTGCAGGGAAGGAGGCAGGATGAGTCTGGCTGGGGCAAGACCTGATGGTGAGGATGCCTGGGAATTGAGAATTCATACCTGATGACCTCAATTTTCTTGGAAAGAGGAGGAGGTAAGGTTGTAGTGAGTTGAGAGTGAACAATGATGTCAATTACCATGGTGATTGCTTACATATGAAGGAAGGTTCAGAAACAGTCGGTTCTCATAAGCAGGGCAAGCCCTTCCCTTGTGATCTCATGTATACTTTCTATCTCTCAGCAAACTCATTTATCACAGCCAGTGATGTCTTTAGACAGCACCTGTCTGAGTTATCACAGGTATGGGTTAGCGGAATGGAAATGAATGAGGTGGAGGTATCAGAACTCAGTGGGTGTGAAGAATCATGACATCTTAGCAAGGCAGAGACCTCTGAGTTCTCATGAGATGTTCCATCCAAGGGCCTGTCTCACCATCAATAGTTCATCCATCCTCTGCATCATCATCCCCTGACAGTGAACTTGCTACCTTTAAGGAAGTCTTTCCTTTTCCAAACATTTTCAAATCCTTAAGCTTTTCCTTCAGTAGTGAAGTCTCACTCTCTGATTTCCTAAGGTCCTACAGGGAATCCTAGAGCAAGTCCTACCTGGAAGCCCTTCAGAGATCTTAGTCTCTTCTCTATAACAAATGTTCCATTTTTCCCACCCTCCCTTATCTCACAGGATTTCCTGACCCCTCACCAGAACCGCCTTCTCCCCCAGATTTCCTCCAGGGCAATATTGGTCCCCAAGATTCAGCCATGACCTGGCTCACCTGCCTTCCTCCGAGCTCCCCAAAGTGCTTGCCTGGCAATTCGCAGCCACCCAATGTTCATGTGTAATTGATGGAAACTTATTTGAAATTCTTACTCTCCCAGGATGGTTTGATCAGACTGGTGGTCTTGAAGGTCTTCTCATCATCATTCTCTGTCCAGACGTCAGGTTCCCTTGGCATCTTTGCTGTCAACAGCCTACCCAAGTGAGGGGTTCATTTCAGACCATGTGCTCAAATACATTTCTGTACCCAGACCCCTTCCTAAGCGTAAGTCAAATAGGTGATCAAAGACTGTATTTGGGCATGCAGAAAGAGGCTCCAGATTCTCATTTTGGATCTGTCTGTGACTGGTAGCAGGACTTCATAGGTCCTGTCTGAGTTTCAGGGGAAACTTGACAGAAGTTAGTGTTTGAAAATATTAACCAATGTTTTTCCCCTCTGACATTTCTCCTTTACACAGTTTGCCCCTTTCCTTCTCATCATCACCCAAATTCTGTCCTGTGCTCATTGTCTCAGAGAAGAGGTGTGACCCCAGAAAGCAGAGCAAGGAGTCTCTTGACTTTGAGTTGGAAAGTCTGGGGCCAGTGAGGCAGAAGAAAATCCCCATACCAGCAAAATCTGGAAGAAAACATGAGCAAGGCAATGCTTCCATCTCTCAGATTTGTAAAGGAGCCCCATCTTGGGGGTGGAGTGGGAAGTTGAGAGACGTCAGGAGCCACAGGAGTATAGATAATGGTGGTTTCCAGAAGAGGGTCCCAGAGAGAACTGGAGGACCTGAGAGGAGACGAGACCTGGGTCCCATTATCCAGAGAGCACAGGGAGGTGGTAAGACCCCAGGCAAGAGAAATAGCTTCATGGACTGTTCCAGCAGCAAAGTCCTAGTCAGTCCGCAGAGCTTTCCCAAACACTAGCATGGACCTGAAGAACAGAATGACCCCATTGCTCATAAGAGCAGTGTGGGACTAGACAAGAAGAGCAGATCAGCAAGGGCCCTGCAAAGGGACAACCTGCAGGGACCAATGAACAAGGACAGGCACAGTGATGGGCATCACAAATGACATTGAAGACCAGGTGCCTGGATGCCACTTGAGCCTCCAGAAAGTTAGATGCCACCATGGAAAAGGAGAGAGACTCCATATTGACAGTGATCATGTTTCTACCATGGTGGCAGAATAAGGCCTTGAAATCTAAATTGAGTGGCAAGAATAGAGACAGTCCTGCTTCTTCACTCCTGAGTTGGTGAACTGGAATTCATAACTGCACTATGTTGTTCCCATCATTCCACCCCCCTCACCCTTGCACAATGAGCACCTTGGCTGGCGGGAAGCAGGTGGAGACCTCACAGAGTTAGAGGGTGTGTGGGTCACAGCCAAGGAATGAGAAGAGAAACAGAAGCCAGGAGTCAGCCTTGGCAGAGTGGGTTGGAGGACAGAGGCTGGTGAAAGCGCCTGGCCTTCCACGTGGTGGAAGTTCTGTTCACACCCTTTCCAGAAACTGAGGGTAAGAGGCTTAGGCTGGGGCCATCTGAGCAGGGAGGAGAGAAAGCTCAGAGGTCGGGGGTGCTGGGATGGAAAGACAGGGGACACATGGGAGTCAAGTCTCTTTATCCTCTGGATAAAGGAATTGACTTTATCCAGGACTTGAAATAAAGAGTTAATTGAAAATTGATTTGGAGACACAAAGTAGATCTTTCTGTATTTCAGTGATGACTGAGTTGAGAGGCTCTGGGAATGTCTGAAGTACCCCGTTTTTCAGTCCCTCAAGCTCCCTTCTCCCTGGCCACGTTGAGATGCCTCACCTCTCAGACTCGTACATGGAGAGTGAACTCTCTGCCCCATCACGCTATGCTGCATATAATCCCCTATCCTTTGCTTCCCACTCCACCCTATTCCAGATCCCTCCTGGCTCCCCAGTACCTTTCACCATCAAATGAATTGTTTTTGCAGAATTGCCCCTGAGCAGCCTTATCCATACCTGGACCTGCTGTAGATGATGAGATTGTGGACTTTGAGTTGATGCTATAATGGGATGAGGCTTTTGAGGAGCTTAGGAAGGGGTGAGTGTATTTTGCACATAGGAGGGTCTTGCATCATTGCAGCTAGAGGGAGCACTATGGTAGTTAGCCTCCATTGATCTTCATATTCTGATATTCATGCCTTTGGTGGTCCTCTCCCACATTAAATCAGGACTGACCTCTGTGACCAATGGAACGCAGCAGAAGTGAGAGTGTGTGGCATCCAAGGGCAGACGATAAAAGACATTGCAGCCTCCATCTTGGTCTCCTGGATACCTTGCATTGGAGGTAGACAGCAGCCGTGTCTTGAGGATACTCAAGAAGCCTTGGAGCCCACATGGAGAGGAACTGAGTCCTGCCGTGAAACGCCATTGAGCCACCTTAGAAGTGGATCCTCAAGCCTTTAGATAAGTATAGCCTGGACTGACATCTGACTGCAGCCTCACATGAGACCCAAGCTAGAACTTCAGCCAAGTCACAAATAATTTCTGATGCATAGAAACTGTGAAATATCATGAATGATTATTTTTTGTTTTAAATCACCAAGTTTTGGGGGATTTGTTATGCAGTATTTAATCACTAATTCATCACCATCTGGTATCAGAGCTTCCAATGTTTTTATCCCTCCTAAATAAAGAACAGAGAAGTTGTGTGGTGGTCCCAGGTCACACAGCAGAGCTACCAGCTTCAATACAATATTCAACTTCTATGTTCTTATATAGAGTTCCTATATCCGCTTCACCTCTTTACCTACCTCTCTCCTTTTTAGACCATACCTTCGCTTAGCCCATGCTCCTATGTCCCCACCATCATCACCTCTTTTGGAAACAGGTTTATTTCTCCCCTCTTCTCAAATCCTTTGTGCTCAAAACCTAACCACCTACAATGTGGAGATGGTAACGATCACAGCTTGTGTCTAATGTCATCCAACATGGCCAATTTGTGACAGGTAGACTTAGTAGCTGCAATATTTGCTAGCAGTTTTTCACGTACCAGGCTGGTTCAGAAACCACCGTGATGCTTCAAGATACATAATTCTTTTTTTTAATAGACTTTATTTTTTTTTATTTTTTAATTTGTATTGTTATACTTTAAGTTCTAGGGTACATGTGCACAACATGCAGGCTTGTTACACATGTATACATGTGCCATGTTGGTGTGCTGCTCCCATTAACTCATCATTTACATTAGGTATTCCTCCTAATGCTATCCCTCCTCCCTCCCCCCACCCCACGACAGGCCCCGATGTGTGATGTTCCCCACCCTGTGTCCGGGTGTTCTCATTGTTCAATTCCCACCTGTGAGTGACAATATGCGGTGTTTGGTTTCCTGTCCTTGCGATAGTTTGCTCAGAATGAGGGTTTCCAGCTTCATCCATTTTCCTTCAAAGGACATGAACTCATCCTTTTTTATGGTTGCATAGTATTCCATGGTATATATGTGCCACATTTTCTTAATCTAGTCTATCATTGATAGACATTTGGGTTGGTTCCAAGTCTTTCCTATTGTGAATAGTGCCGCAATAAACATATGTGTGCATGTGTCTTTGTGGTAGAGGGAATCCTCCCTAACTCATTTTATAAGGCCAGCATCATCCTGATACCAAAGCCTGGCAGAGATACAACAACAAAAAAAAGAATTTTAGACCAATATTCCTGATGAACATCGATGCAAAAATCTTCAATAAAATACTGGCAAACTGAATCCAGCAGCACATCAAAAAGCTTATCCACCACGATCAAATTGACTTCACCCCTGGGATGCAAGGCTGTTTCAACATACGCAAATCAATAAATGTAATCCATCATATAAACAGAATCAAAGACAAAAACCACATGATTATCTCAATAGATGCAGAAAAGACCTTTGACAAAATTCAACAGCCCTTCATGCTAAAAACTCTCAATAAACTAGGTATTGATGGGATGTATCTCAAAATAATAAGAGCTATTTATGACAAACCCACAGCCAATATCATACTGAATGGGCAAAACTGGAAGCATTCCCTTTGAAAACTGGCACAAGACAGGGATGCCCTCTCTCACGACTCCTATTCAACATAGTGTTGGAAGTTCTGGCCAGGGCAATCAGGCAGGAGAAAGAAATAAAGAGTATTCAATTAGGAAAAGAGGAAGTCAAATTGTCCTTGTTTGCAGATGACATGATTATATATTTAGAAAACCCCGTCGTCTCAGCCAAAAATCTCCTTAAGCTGATAGGCAACTTCAGCAAAGTCTCAGGATACAAAATCAATGTGCAAAAATCACAAGCATTCCTATACACCAATAACAGACAAACAGAGATCCAAATCATGAGTGAACTCCCATTCACAACTGCTTCAAAGACAATAAAATACCTAGGAATCCAACTTACAATGGATGTGAAGGACCTCTTCAAGGAGAACTACAAATCACTGCTCAATGAAATAAAAGAGGACATAAACAAATGGAAGAACATTCCATGCTCATGGATAGGAAGAATCAACATTATTAAAATGGCCATACTGCCCAAGGCGATTTATACATTCAATGCCATTCCCATCAAGCTACCAATGACTTTCTTCACCAAATTGGCAAAAAACTACTTTAAAGTTCACATGGAACCAGAAAAGAGCCCACATTGCCAAGACAATCCTAAGCCAAAAGAACAAAGCTGGAGGCATCACGCTACCTGACTTCAAACTATACTACAAGGCTACAGTAACCAAAACAGCATGGTACTGGTATCAGAACAGAGATATAGACCAATGGAACAGAACAGAGCCCTCAGAAATAATACCACACATCTACAACCATCTGATCTTTGACAAACCTGACAAAAACAAGAAATGGGGAAAGGATTCCCTATTTAATAAATGGTGCTGGGAAAACTGGCTAGCCATATGTAGAAAGCTGAAACTGGATCCCTTCCTTACACCTTACACAAAAATTAATTCGAGATGGATTAAAGACTTAAATGTTAGACCTAAAATCATAAAAACCCCAGAAGAAAACCTAGGCAATACCATTCAGGACATAGGCATGGGCAAGGACTTCATGACTAACACACCAAAAGCAAAGGCAACAAAAGCCAAAATAGACTAATGGGATCTAATTAAACTAAAGAGCTTCTGCACAGCAAAAGAAACTACCATCAGAGTGAATAAGCAACCTACAGAATGGGAGAAAACTTTTGCAATCTATCCATCTAACAAAGGGCTAATATCCAGAATCTACAAAGAACTGAAACAAATTTGCAAGAAAAAATCAAACAACCTCATCAAAAAGTGGGTGAAGGATATGAACAGACACTTCTCAAAAGAAGACATTTATGCAGCCAACAGACACATGAAAAAATGCTCATCATCACTGGCCATCAGAGAAATGCAAATCAAAACCACAATGAGATGCCATCTCACACCAGTTAGAATGGTGACCATTAAAAAGTCAAACAACAACAGGTGCTGGAGAGGATGTGGAGAAATAGGAACACTTTTACACTGTTGGTGGGAGTGTAAACTAGTTCAACCATTGTGGAAAACAGTGTGGCGATTCCTCAAGGATCTAGAACTAGAAATACCATTTGACCCAGCAATCTCATTACTGGGTATATACCCAGAGGATTATAAATCATGCTACTATAAAGACATGTAATTCTTGGCTTCGCTTTGAGCTTGTCAGATTGGCTCAAAGAAAGAAGAGTCCTAACCAAAAACACAAGAACTTAATTAGGAAGAAGGGCCATAATGTGACCCATGAAGGCTCAGTTTCAACCCTTCACCCCCTGAGTATGATGTTTTCACAATCCCCTTTGAGTTTTAGAGGCAGAAACCCAGTGGTGGAAACATGGCCAGAGGAAGACGGGAAGAAGGGATAAACATGTGGCTTTGGATCATTCTGTGTCTCAGCTCCCATTGCCCCTCAGCCCAGAAATCTCGCATCCTCTCCCCAGAGTGAAGCTCTCACCCTTGAAGGGTAAGCCCCAAGCCACCCCTCACCATGAATCCTGCCAACCCTACCTCCCCACATACCCCTTTCCCCAAAATTCTGAAAACACAGGGCTCCAACCCCAATTCTCACTTGCCCTTACTTCTCTCCACCTTGTGTAATAGTTCATTTCTTTCATATCCTACCTCCCCCAACTCTGAGCTCCTTGAGAAACAAGAGCTGCATCTAATTCATACCATTGCTCACGGAGGGCCTGATCAAACCTGGGCCTGGCTGAAGATGTTCAGAAGTATCTGCTGAATTGGGCTCAAAGCTACACAGTGGAACAGTTGGCATGTGGTCCCTCGAGTTATGGGATTAATTTGAATTCTGTAGGAAGAACTTCTCTGTTGGGTTAAACTTGGCTGGCTGGGGCAAAATTGGGGCAGGCAGGCAGGCAGAGCAAATAGTATGTGGAATGAAAAATACGTAGCAAAGCCCTTTGGTTTATTTAGCCATTTGAGGAAGGACCTGAGTGGGAATGTGCAGCAGAGCCGTGCCTTCTCCTGGGAAACATTCCCAACAGCCAGGCCCAGTTTCCCCAGGGAGTAACCCATGCATAGCTCCCTGCTGATGCCCTCATAAGGGGGGAACTTGCCTGCCATTCTCTTCTGCCTCCCTTTGGAGCACCTCCTTCTCCAGCATTTCACAGTAATGACCATGTTCCTACCTAGGTGGAAGAGATCACCTGACCATATGACTTTGACCCATTATGGACAACTGGTTTTTTCTTCTTAACAGGCCCCATGTTTCAGCACCCCCAAGCAGAAGCATTTGGCAGGGAAACAGCTTTCTCGTTGAAAGCCTGAGCTTGGCACAAAACACATCAGGAGTTTTTAGGTCAGGCAAGGTGGGGGTGGAGGTAAGTCAACTGCCCGCCCTATTGTTAGGACTCTCTGGGTTGCCAGTGACTGAAAACCCAACTCATCAGGCTTGAGCCAAAAGAGAATTCATTGAACCATACTCCCAAAAAGCCCAACATAGCTCAAGCTTCAGGTGCAGCTTGTTCCAGGATTTCAAATTGTCACTAGGGAGCAGTCTTGGTCCATTTCTCAGCCCTACTCTCTTCCAGTTGTCTTCATTTTCAGGCTTCAAGTTGGGGTAAGATGGCTGTCAGCAGCTCCAGGCAATACCTCCCAAGGTCAAATTCAGCAAGCCGGGCTGAAGTCCTAGGTGGTACAGGCATATAGTTCCAGATACTTGAGAGAGTTATGTGGGAGAATCACTTGAACCTAGGAGTTTGTCAAACCTGGGCAACACAGTGAGACCCCATCTCTAAAAACAAAATAAAACAAAAAATCCAATTCAGCAACTAGTTTGGGGCAGGCTTTCTATTACTTGCAACCCAAAGCATTCTAACTGATTCACTCAGTATACTAGTGAGCTGCTTCCAAGTCTAGGCAGCCCGTGAAAATAGCTGTATAAAGAGATGCCTGCCCCAGGTGTGACCAATAGAAGGTGGAGGGCTACCCCCCAAAGAGTTCCTGGGAGGAGCCAGAGGTGTGGAGAGGCAGACTTTCCTTTTGAGATCCAGTGCTCCTGAGCATTTGAGAAGATGCTCAACATACAGCACTCTTTTAAGGTCCTGTGGCAAGAGGGTTAGACTTCCTCAGGTGGGCAGGTGTGTGCCTGCATCCCCAGGTGCCCTGTGGATGAAGTGTCTGGACTCTGATGGGGAAAGTGGGAAAGGGAAGAGCTTAGATGCAGCTGGTGAAATGCCTCATTTCTAAGCTTCCTGGTTTCTGTGGCCACCCATGTGATGGCAAGTAGTCAGGTGTGTACACGTGGGTCTGAGAGCCCAGGCAGGGACAGGTTCCTTTTTGTCAAGAGTCAGCTTCTGCTCCTGATGCGTCCTGCAGGGCCAGCTTGAATCTCAGTATAGTGGGTGCTGGAATGTACCACCCAGAGTCCCTCTGGGGTAGGGTGACAGCTGCTGATGGCTCATACATAGTTTAAGGGATCAGCTGCACACAAGACCACGCTCCCCCCTGGGGTAGCCTGCACCTTAGGACTCGTGCTGGGGTGTAGATACAGACAGCCAGTATTTACACAGAGAGCCAGAGTTGGGCTCAATCCAGGCCAACTCTGAAGGGCATCCCAGCTACGAGCTCCCCTCAGGGTTGGCTGAGACCTCTCTTGCTACCACACTACAATTAACCTTCATCCTCTGTCCAGGCCTTCCCATGTTCCCCAGTATATCCCCTGCATGCAAATCTCTGTGTCAGAGTCCACCTCCTCAAGAGCCCAAGCCATGGCACCAGGTGAGGCAGGCGGTGTGTGTGAAGCCTGATATGAGAGACTGGATCCCAATCACTTCTTTTCCTGAACTGATGGGAATAGTACTAAAGAAGGAGTTGAGAAGCATAGACCCTCTTGTTTATGTTTTTTGGGATTTGTTTTGTTTTGTTTTTTTGTTTTTGAGATGGAGTCTCACTCTGTTGTACTCCACTCACTCTGGAGTGCAATGGCATGACCTCGGCTCACTGCAACCTCCGCCTCCCTGGTTCAAGCAATTCTCCTGCCTCAGCCTCCTGAGTAGCTGGGACTACAGGTGCCTGCCACCACACCCAGCTAATTTTTGTATTTTTAATAGAGATGAGGTTTCACCATGCTGGCCAGGCTGGTCTCAAACTCCCGACCTCAGACGATCCGCCTGCCTTGTCTTCCCAAAGTGCTGGGATTACAGGTGCGAGCCCCCACGCTGGGCTTCTTTATGTTTTTATTAAAATTAAAAGAACTTTCTATTATTAGAGAAACAATGTATGCTCACTGAAAAAAAAAAAAAACTGGAAAATTCCAAAAAGCCAAGTAAATTAATCATGTAATTAAAAGACCCACATCCTTCCATGAAACACAATGATGACTTTGTGCATTTGAATTTGAAACTATGTATGGAGTCCTTCCTACATTCTAGGCCATTCAGGCTCCCAACAACCCACGAGGTAGACCTCATTATTCCCATTTTGCCAATGAGACTTGAGACACTTAGAACCGTGGAGTTACAAGAGGGCAAACAGCAAGCGGACAGAGCTTCCGACTGCAAGTTCAGAGCTTTCCCCATCGCACCCCAGACCACCAAGTTGATGTCAGTGTTTCTGAGCGTGTTCTTCAATGGGGAAGAGGGTGGCAGATATGGAAGAAAGTTCCTAGGCCAAAAAATGGGACCCTCCCTCTCGTCCCGGTTCTGCCATTTACTTGCTGGTTGATCTTAGGTATTTTCTCCTGAATGGGGCGTCTGTGTAGGGAAGGCTGTGGAGTCTATGCGCAATGTGTTGGGCACTATGGAAATGGATAGGGTTAGCAAGTGCAGTGGCTCTGGTTGCCTGAAGAGGGCACCACTGAAAAGAAAAAGCCCTAAAATGGGGGGGGTTGGGACACCCCTCCTCCAACAGAAGACAATATTCCCATAGTGGATCCCCCATGGGCCTCCCAGGGGCACTGGGGAAGGGGACTCCAGGGGCTGCAGGAGCCTCCAACAAAGCCAGAACCGTGACAGGGTGGAGCCACAGACCTGGAACCTGGTGCGTCTGTGTAAAAGGCTTAATTTATCTTTTGTAATTCTCTTTGGCCAAGGGAGACGACAGGGGAATGTTTTACTTTCTTTCTTTTTTTTTTAAAGAAAACTTTCCATTGTGGAAATGGCATGTGTTTATTTTTAAAAATCCAGCCACAGGGATATATAACTTCTGGGGGAGGGAGACAGCTCAAGGGCCAAGACTGACCCTCCTGCTGTGAAAGTTGGGTCTGGGTTTCTTTTGCCATTTGGTGCTTCCCTCCTAGGCCTCTTTCCTTTAAGCAGAACAGAAATCTTGCTCGTGGATGTGAAGGAGAATGATCAAGAGGAGAGGTGAATTCCAGATAATTAAAATATTACTACAATAATGGTGACTGACATTTATCAGGCACTTACCCTGCACCAGGCACTCGGCTAGGAGCTTTGCAAATTGAATATTGTGCGAAGTATTCATAATAGCCCAAGGAAATAGCTTTCATTGTCTCTATTTTACAGGTAAGAAAATCCAGTCTCAGAGAAGTAGTTACCAGTCCAGGCTGGTAATGCAAGAATTACGCACAGGCTTGACTGACTGCAAAGTCATAACTATAATCTTCTATTGTGGCAGAATCTTGGACCTCTGTGGTCACTACTGTCAGCACGAGCCCACTGTGTGGGAGGACAGACCGAACCCCAAGGAAGAGGCGGGGGCCTTTCTTCTCTCCACACGGGGGATGCTAGGACCAGTCCGCCCCCTAGCTTCTTTGGTGGGATGCACAGAAGTTTACTTCCTCTGTCTTGGCCGCAGGCCTTCCTATGGAAAATGCTCTCTTGGGTAGCAGGGGATAAAAGGAGGCTGCTGAGCAAGGGGTTGGATCAAAAGCCTTGCTGTGAAGGTGGGGGAGGCAGTTTCCCCTAACTGTGGTGACTTGGAGGTGGGATCCAGGGCCAAGGCCACTTTGCTTCCCACCCTCCCTTCCTAACAGTGTAACCTTGGGTGAGTTACATAACCTCTGTGTATCTGGGTTTTCTCATCTGTTAAATGGAGAAATAGAAATACCTACTCTTGTGGAGATTTCATCTTGCGAGATGATGTGTATAATAAAGCACTTAGAACAGTCCATAGTAATGCTTAACAAAAATTAGTTATTATTATTCTCCAAAAGTGACTCATTTTCACCAAGTAGACCATGGTGAACAAATGTTCACAGATATACACAGCTGAAGTATAAATGGTCACACATAAGACACAGTGCTTTTTTATGATCGTTCTTCTACTGACCAAAAATGCAGCCCCTACCCTCAAGTTCATCTTGCTTGTTGTTTTAACCTGGCTACTCCTCTTGACTAGAGGCACTTGGAATTCTCAAAAGAACCTGATGGGGTTAGGGACCCCAAGTCTCTCTGTTACAGAAGGTTTCAGTATAATTCTGAAGCTCTATGGGATACCACCTGTGGTCCTTCTACCCCTCCAGGTCCAGGTTTAGCTAGGAGTTACCCAGCTTAAAAAAGAACAGCACCTGCCATTTTGGAAGACTTTGTTCTCTCTGTCTGCACCCCCAATACCCTGCCCTTTCTAGATGGTCCTTTCTTGGGTCGTTTGAGCCTGTGTTTCTAGGCTGGCAAAGCCTTGGCATCTTCATGATCCTCACTAGCAATCACACCACCAACGTGACATCATCACCAACGTCATCCATCAATGCCACCATCTAATCTAAACCATGATTACCATCACTTCTTTTAGCAGCAACACCATCCCATCCCACAACCACCTCCATCACTGATATTGTCTTTACCATTTTCATCTTCCTTTCAGCCATTGTCACTGTCAGGATCTCTCTCACATGATCATCTTTGCACTTTCAAGATCACCTATGCTCAGGGCCAGACAGAACCCTTTGGTAGTAAGTGACAGAAATTCAAGTTGACTGACTTAAGAAAAGAGATGGAAAGGATTGTGGTTCACATATCTAAACTAGAAAGGGTGAGACTGTCCGAGGGATGACTGTGCCCAAGGGACTCAAACACTAACAGAAAGCTTTCATTTTCTCCATCTCTCATCTACACTTCTCTCCAGAGTCCATTTTATTCTCTTCTGCAGACAAACTCCTGTCTATGTGAGCTTCATGGATTTATACGCAGCTGCATAGTGACTCAAAAGCAAATGAATTTCTATCTCCCAAGCTCTGATTGAAAAATCCTAATGGAAGTCCCTGATTGGTTTCACTTAGTCATCCTTTGGGCCAATCATAGTGGCTAGAAATGTGTGGTTCTGTGATTGACCCTGCTTGGTCGTGTGCCTAGTAAAAACATGGCAACTGGGGGAAACTTGGTGAACAGGTGAGTACTCTACTTTATGTTAACATACATCCCATTCACCACCATCACCAGCACCACCAGCACCACCGCCATCACCACCATCACCACCCTCACTGCCACCGCCATCACCACCATCACCATTATCACCACTACCACCATCACCACCGCCACCACCACCACCACCACCACCATTATCTCGACTATTGCCATCACTGCTACCACCACCATCACCACTACCACCATTACCGTCATCATCACTATCACCACCACCACTACTGTCACCACCATCTCCACCACCATCACCACCACTACCACCATCACCACCACCATTATCTCCACTACTGCCATCACCACCATTACCACTACTATCATTACTATCATCACTATCACCACCACCACCACCATCATCACTAGCATCACCGCCACCACCACCCGCCATCACTGCCACTGCCATCACCATCACCACCACCTGCCATTGCCACCACCACTGCATCACCACCACCATTATCACCACTACTGCCATCACCACCACCACCACTATCACCACCACCACCGCCACGATCGCCACCATCATCACTCTTTTTCTGGGAACTATAATGTGCCCAGCCTTGAGCTTCACATGTGAACTACATCAAATTTGAGTTTGATGAAATCTCCAACCCTGCAGGAATTTGGTGTCTCTGGAAACAATAAAGTTGACTGGTTCAAGGAGCTAGACTTCTAGTCCTTGGCCACAGGATGGGAGCAAAGAGGGAAGCTGTAGGGACAGCATCTGACACCTCTTCAGCACTGGCCCTAAGCCCTGAACAGACCCAGAGTCCTTGGAAGCTAACAAGGCTGTGCTGTGATGGCCTGGCCACTTGGCAAATAGCTGCCTGTGCCCAGCCAGGAGCTGGAGTCATTCCTTCATACTCACAAAGTTCCCACCCCAGCCCACTGCCCTGTGCTCTACCAGAGCCCTCAGCACATCTTCCCTGTTTCCTCAGGGGCTGGGACTTGCTTTTGGCTCTATGCCCCCTACTCCTGCTCCACCTCTGAGCAAACATCTGTTTCCAGACATTGTCCTAGAGCCTAATAAAGTCTCGGAAAGGCCCAAGTTAATATATCCACAGACCTGCCTGTCAGCGGCTAGCTAATGTCAGGAACGGAGCACTCGAGGAAAGCAAGACCCTTCATTTCCTGATGGGGGTGGAGTGTACAGGAAAGATAAACAGGGCTTCCCTCCCCATTTCAGAAATGACCTTAACAAAGCAACAGTTTTTAAGAAAAAGAGAAAAGAGAAAAATGGCCTTTGTAATGAGGTTTACAGGAACAAATGTTTCAGGTGGTTCTGCCTTCACAGCTACTGCTGGGGAAAGAGCACAACCAAGCAGCTCTTTCAACTCAAGAGCTCAGTCATGAGTGCAAAGCCTCCTGTGGATTCATTGGCCATTGGCCACAGTCCAGACACTGGGCTGAGCCCGAACCTGGGGGCTATGAGTTGCCTGGCAGGGAAAAGACCTGCCCTGAGTGGCAGGTCTGGCAGGGTGACCTTGGACCACATTCTGCCTCTCTGTATTCAGTTTCTGCAGATGCCACATACTAGTGGAGCCTTGGAGGATTGACAAGGGTCCTTCTGGGCAAGGGGTGGGGGTACCCACACTTCAAACCAGAAGAGTAGCCCCTAAGATGAGATCTGACTACTGAGTTCCGTGGTCAAGACCAAGAGTTCCACAGTGGTGGGGGTGGGCAGAGGGTCGGGGGACAGGAAAGAGAGCAGAGACACAATGCTATAACTTGCATACCTCACCACCACCACTACTGTCACCACCATCTCCACCACCATCACCACCACTACCACCATCACCACCACCATTACCACTACTATCATTACTATCATCACTATCACCACCACCACCACCATCACTACCATCACCGCCACCACCACCCGCCATCACTGTCACTGCCATCACCATCACCACCACCCAAATAATCCTCTAGACAGATAGGAGGTAAGCGAGGATCTGGATCAGTAAACTAATTGGGCTCTTCATTATCCATCGGTCATCAACCAGAAACATCTGTCTCTTAAACCACAGTTGCCCACCGTTCTGACAGCTCTTCCTGCCTGTCAAGGAGAGCTCAAGTCCTGGGTTCCTTCTCTGAGCACGTAATTGGGGCGCCCTTCCACTAACTCTGAGGCCAGATTTTGAGCCCTTGTTTCCATGGACTGACAGCCCTGAGGGTCTGTGTTTTACTCTCACTCCTTAACTGATTGTTCTTTCTCCAAAAAGCTGCAAATGGGGCCCTAATGGCTGCATTTTCTTGTGGTTTCTGATGCCTGGTTGCAGCACCACCATCACCATCATCTCTTCTGTATTCTGCACTTGGTTAGGGTCTTGCACACATGATCTCATTTGAGTCTTCCAGCATTCCCCTAAATAAGAATTCATCTTCCCCTGCCTGGGCAGAAGGCTGACTTCCAGAGAGGTTAAGACATTTACCAAAAGGCACGCAATTTGTAGATAAAGAAGCAAAGCTTCTGGTGCTTTGTTTCAGCTCAACCTGAGTTAGCAAAATGGTTTCATCTCAAGTACTAATCTCAATAGATTGATAATAGCTTTCTGCTTTGAGGTGCATAAGGGATTGTGTGTGTGTGTGTGTGTGTGTGTGTGTGTGTGTGTATGGTGGGAGTGGTGTTCTGTAGTTGATTAGTGATGTCTGCCAGTGGTGTGGGAATGGAAGTATTGGCATGTATGTGAAACACAACTAGACCATACCACTTAAGAAGAATGGAAGGGCAGGTGTTTGGGACTATTGGGGTTCAGGAGGTCACATGATACATCCCAGGCAAAGATGGACCACATAACCTTGGAACTTCTGCTCTATTCTCCCAGTCCCTTTCTCTGTCTGGATGCTGCCATGCTCCAAGGACCAGCTCAGAATTCACCTCTTCCAGGAAGCCTTCCTGAACCTTCACTCCAAATCTAAGTCTCCACCCACTTCCCTTCTCTGAGTCCCAAGGCACTAATCATCTGCCTGCTTGCTTGGCCTTCAGCTTACGCTGCCTGGCACTGCAGTTCTTTCTTCTGCACACATAAGTCCCCACAGATGCCCCTCAGGACTGTGAGTTCTGTGAGTACCTAACTCTGGGTTTTGCTCCCACTAGGAGGCTCAATAATAAATGCAGACTGATTTATATAAGTGACCTAGACCGTGCAAATGGGCAAGCAGTAACCTTCCTCTGCACTGCCAGAACACAGGGCTTGAGAGGAGGCAAGAACCCCTGTTTGGTTTTTATTGTACATGCCCAGTCTCTACAGTCATTATAATGGCAAGTTTGGCTCCCGTAAACCTAGTCCTGACTCAGCACTTTGCATCCACTATTGCATCCAATCCTCACAATGACTCTAGGAGATAGGAATTCTTCTTCTTATAGTTCATACTTTAAAAAACAGATGCATAGAGGCCACATAATTTGCAAGGTCACATAGGTAGTACACAGTGGAGCCAGAACCTGAAACTACCTGAAATAGTCTTCAAGTGAATAGAAAATTAGTTTCAGAGTCATGTACACCAGACCTTGGAATAAGGCCAGGTAGGTGCCAGGTAGGAGACTTCTGCTGAATTATTTTCAAACCATCTAGGTCCAGAGGGATATGGGCTGCTTAGTACCTCCAGCTTCTCCTGGAAGAAGTCAACAAAAGACAGTGGGTCTGGGCAGCATCTGGGCACTGGGGTTGACAGCTGGGCATGGGCTTTGCTAACCACAACATTCCCCAAATCCTACTTTTCAGAGTCAAATAATCCTCTAGACAGATCCAGTAGCCCACCCCACCAGGCATTCATTCTTGCTCAGGTAAACACTTACGTCTGTGGACTTTACATCCTGGTATTCATGACATTGATTAGTTTCTTCCCACATGACTCTGGGCTTGGCCAGGTGACTTGTTCTGGCCAATGAGACATTAGCAATTGTCACACAAGCAGAGGCATGATAAGCAGTCTTGGAACTCTCCTCATGAAAGCCAGCCCTCATGCTGGCTCAGGATAGACTATAGCCATACTGCCTAGAGCAGAACCTTTTAGCTGAGCCCGGTTAATACACATAATCATAAGAAATAATAAATCATTGTTTAAGCCACTAAGTTTTGGAGCAGTTCATTATGCAGCTATAGATGACTGACATACTGTCGCTAGTTATGGCTACCATCATTCTTAGACATGGTTGGGGCCCTGACCATGCTGGCTCAGGATAGACTATAGCTGTATACCTAAAGCAGAAGAACCTTTTAGCTGAGCCCTGTCAATACACAGAATCATAAGAAATAATAAATCATTGTTTAAACCACTAAGTTTTGGAGCAGTTTGTTATGCAGCTATAGATGGCTGACATACTGTCCCTACTTGTGGCTACCATCATTCCTAGACATGGTTGGAGTGCTGACCATTCAGAAGCACCTACGTGCTCTTGTATATACATCTCGACCGAAGCAGATTACACACATAGAGCTCAGCACACATCCCTTTCTGCCAACGCACACAAACACTCATACACACACACAGGGAATGGCTTGGAGCTAACTCATGTGTACCTTGAGGCAGCCCTGGTCACCCACAGTATTTGCACTCCCCTACACATGCCTGCTTGCCTGTGCATGCAGAAATGTGCACTATCTTCTGTGTCACAAAATACAACAGCAGAAAATGCATGTACCACAAAATCTTACATTGATGGCAGATGGGGGTCACACACACATACATATGTGCACATGGTCTCTCACGGCCTGAAACCATAAGCACCCAAAGGTGCAGAAAACAGGAGAGTGGAGAGGCCTTCAGTCCTTTCCCTCTGCACTCCACATTTCAGCCTTGGTGAACCACTTGGCTTCCCCAAAGCACTATGCACTTTTTCACCTCCAGGCCTTTGCACAGGCAGGTCCCCCTGTTTGGCATGCCTTCCCTACACCCCATTCACCTGGCCACTCTACTCACCCTTCAGGTATTATGTCCCAAGCCTAGTAGGGGCTACTTTTCTACGCTCCCACTATTTCCTGCATGGTAGTTGGTCTTCACCACCAGCCTTGTTTCATTTATGAGTGTGTCTCCAGCACCAGCACAAAGCCTGGCACTAGACAGCACTCCATAAATATTTGTTGAATGAATGGATTTTTGAGCTGGGAAGGCCGTTAGCCATTCCACTTCTTCTTTCCTCCCTCATCCATCAATCTCTACATGTTATATAAGAAGAAGTAGATGCACAGCTTAGGTAACAGAGCTAGGAGAAAGCCAGAGCTAGAATCCATCCATTCATTCCACCCTTTGCTCACTCTTTCCTTCATTCCACCATGCCTTGGGCATCTACCCTGTGCTGAGTGCTGAGGATATGGGGATGAGTACAGTCATCCCTGCCCTCTGGGAACTCACAGCTCAGGAGGAGACAGATGCAAGTCACAGTTAGAAGCGGCTTAAGCTACAGCAAACAGACTCAGAATAACAGCGGCTCAAATGAACTCAGTTATTTCTCATTTATGTGAAAGTCTAGGCTTCTTTGGCAACTCGACTCCATGAAGCCACCAGGGGCCCAGGTACCCTTCTATCTTGTTGCTTGATGCAGGAGTCAGAAGCAGAGCTAGAAAACTGAGTGTCATGCCAGGGATCATAAAGCCTGGGACAGAAGTAAGAAACAGAAAGTCTGGAGCTCCTTGGGGAGGCGCTGGCAGGTCCCCGTCCACACCTCCATGGTTTTGCCTGTTCTGGCTACAGTATGGGAAAGTTGGGCTTGTTTTAAGACCTAGGCTTGGGCTGGGCACAGTGGCTTACGCCTGTAATCCCAACACTTTGGGAGGCCGAGGTAGGTGGATCAAAAGCTCAAGACCAGCCTGACCAACAGGGTGAAACCCCATCTCTACTAAAAATGCAAAAATTAGCCGGGCATGGTTGCACATGCTTGTAATTCCAACTACTCGGGAGGCTGAGGAAGGAGAATCGCTTGAACCCAGGAGGTGGAGGCTTCAGTGAGCCGAGACTGCACCACTGCACTCCAGCCTGGGTGACAGAGCAAGACTCCATCTCGAAACAAACAAAAACAAACAAACAAAAAACAAAAACAAAAAAACCTTAGGCTTGGGGTAGACAACAGAAGCAGAGAGGTCAGAGAGGAGGAACAGATCCGAAAAAAAGGGAAGGAGGTGGAATCTCCAGGACTAGTCCCAACTCAAGTGAGTGAGGGAAGAGAGGGCAGGGAGAAAGCAAACATCCCAGCTGAGCACAGGGTGATGCCATATATGGCACCGAGGGAACAAAGGGCAGGGAGGGTGTGGGGAAGCTGAGTGTGAGGTGGAGGGGAGGGGCGCTTCAAGAGCCATCGTGAGCAAGCTGTGCGTGGGACATGAACTGTGTGTTTGAGTGGGAGAGTTGTCCGCAGAGAGACAGAAACTGGAGCCTACGATGGACAAGTTCTCCCAGGGTGAGCGCTTAGTCCAGGCTCTTCCCTAGATGGACCTCCCAATCCCTCGGGAAGCTTTTAGAAGCAGACAGGAACCTGGATTTCCTTGCCATCTCCTCCTAACAACCACAAAGAGATTCTGACTCAGAAAGGTAGCCTGAGGCCCTATATGTGACTGGGTTCTTATACATGCAAGAAAAGAAACCCAACTCAAACTGGCTGGAGCAGAAAGGACTCTTGTCACCAGGCTTCTGGCATACTTTGATTGAAGGGATTCGATGATGTCTTCAGGACTCAGTCGCTCTCCACCTCTGTTTGCCTCCGTGTTGGCTTCATCCTCATTTATCAACAGTGGCAAGACAGCTGCAGCAGCTCCAGCTCATCCCTTTAGAAAGCCCTTCCAAGGAAATAGCTGTCGTTCCCAGTCACTCTAGTCCAACTCTCACTGGCCTGAACTGGGCCACATGTCCTCGCTGACCTAATCACAGTAGCCAGGGGAGATAAGAGAGGCCAACTGGTGAGGTTACTTCCTATTCATATGCCAGGTATGGAGTTAACCCCACCAGAGCCATATGTCCTGGGGAGAAGGTTCCCCAAAGGAAACTGAGGCACAGTTACTAGGAAAAGGGGGACTAGGCTCAGGGCAAATAAAGTGATGGGTGTTGGCTCCCCTGTGGCCTCTACAGGGGACCTGGGACAGGTCCTGGCCATGGAAGCTTTCCATGGGGAAGAAATGGGAGAGGCAGGTCAACAGCCATGGGCAGAACAGTCAAGCAGAGGACAGAGGACCTGCGGCCTTCTGGAGGAGGGCTGACCTTCGCTTTTGTCATGGGGAGCAGAAGAGGAATCTTTGGGGAAGCCTGAAAAGCTGGTGGGAGAGGCAGTGGGAGACAGCACAGCTGGGCCTCGGAGATGCCACGGTGGCAGTTTGGGTTTCAGGAAGGAGTTTGATGCTGTCAAAGCCACAGTGGAGGAAAAGAAATGGGGTTTGCTCAGTAAAAATGGGCTGGGAGCAAATGGTAGGATTTTAAGGTGTAGAAAACGGAAGAGAGAAGGGTGGCCTTCCTGGCAGAGGGTCTAGCAGGAGCAAAAAAGTGGAAAAACACAGAAAAGACTTGAAGAACAGTGCAGGTTGTATGCCTGGGGCATTTTTTCTTCATTTTTGTCTAGGCGTGTAACCAAGACCACAGTTCAAAATCAAAGTCTTTGGGTTAGCATTGGAGGCCCTCTCTCTTCTGACTGCAAACAAGAAAATCTATTTCCTGGGTGTTTTTCCTGAGGCATCTGAATCCCCGCCTTTCTTCTGGGAGCCCTGAAGCACCGTTTATGGTCTTTACATGTTTTGTGGATTTTCGCTATTTTGCCTTTTGTGGCAGTTTTATGTGAACATGACTTGTCTTCCTTAACCAACTGTTTTTAAAGCTCCTGGAAGGCACTCTTTTCACCTCAGTGTCCCCAGGTCCTGGCCCTCACCTATGAAGAAAGAAGGGTTCAAGATAAGCCACATGAGGCTGTAACTTGTGCCTGGGGTAGACAATGCTCTACCTGAAGGAAAAATATCCCAGGGTAAGAATTCTAAGCAGTGTAGGAAGAAGAAAAGAAGAAGAGGGATACCTGGGGATCAGGCCCCTCAACACAGGCTAACTCCTGCTGCTCACAAGCTGCTACTCTCAGCTATCAGTTGGGGGAAAAATGGAGGTTAACTGTGATCCATTTGCTTTCTCTGGGATGGAAACTTCTTCCTGTTTCACAACTGGGAGCCCAGAGCTAGCTGTGTCTGAGATGGCCCTAGCAGCCACGAGTTCCAGAGAAGGAGGCTAATGCCCTTCATTGAGTGCCTGCAGGGTGCCGGCACTGTGTTCACTGCTTTACATGCATTACCTCATTCAGTCCTTCCAGATGCGTAGATGCTTTTATTATCAGCCCATCTTATAAATGAGAAAACTGAGCCTCAGAGATGTTCAGCAACTTCCACATTGACAAAAGGGAGATTTACACCCGGGTTTCTCTGACTCCAGAGTCCCCCTTGAAGCTCCAGGGTTTGCAATGCTGGGGTCAGGTCAGGCTGGCGCAGCACCCTCCTCCTTCAGTTCCCAGTCGCAAGGATGCTCCAGCTCCAAATGTTTAGATTTCACTGCCTGAGCATTCCTGAGGGCCTCCAAAGTCCTGAAAGGGAAAAGATCAGTTTGCAGGATAAGGAGGGAATGAAACTAACTCCTCACCTCAGTTCCTCCATTCAGACTAGCCTGGGAGGGAAGCAGGGGAAGTCCAAAGTCCCTGAATTTCCGGGCCTGTACCTCCCAGTGCAGAAACTCTCCAGCGCCCCCTGGTGTTCCTCAATACCATCGAGTTCTCCCAAGGATTCCTCTGTAGAGTGGACTGGAACATCCCATCACAGGGATGGAGAAAACAGAGTGCCGTTGCCCTCTGAAGCCATCAGGGAAATCCTAGAACTGGAACTGGAACCCAGAGCTCCTGGCCACCGGCTCTTTCAGCAGCATCACCTTCTACTCCTGTTGTCCTCCATAGTGGCTGACTGGCCCAGCAGTCAATGTCACCTTTATTATATATGATCTAAGTACTTACTATATTACAAGTCCAATACACACTATTAAGTGTGCCACACTCTATTAGAAGCGCAATGATACTGTATTATATATCAAGTTCCATCAGGTCAATATAGAAAATGGGAAGTTTCTACTGGCATTCCTTGTTATTTTGAAATGGAATCCCAGCACCACTGCTGCCCCCATCTCCACTGCATATTTGAAAGCCCAGTCCTCTCTCCTCTGCCCGCTGTTCCCGCAAGATAGGCTTTCTCCCCAAAACTCAGTCCCACCACCTCATTCACAGGAATGTCAACAGGCACAAGGAGATAAAGTCTCTTGGGATACAAATGCTACTTAATGTGGGGGGTGGAGGAGGTGACAAGAGAAGAGAGAAAACTACCAAATGCCCTTCAGGCCACCAGTTTTTCTCTAATGGAGTATAGGAAATGACAGCAGGAGAGAGCCTGGTTAGCTCTAAGCCTCCCACAGGGATGGAGCCAGAGTTTATGTAGGAATTGCTCACCTTTGATGACTGTGATGATTGGGGCAGGCTGGTCTCACCACAAAGTGATAGACGGCCGGGGTCTCAGATTAGTGGCAGGCAAGAAGCGGAGATGTCAGGACTGGTAGGCAGCCCCACTGAGCCACCTCTCAGATACCTGGAATAAGCTCTTCTGCTCAGTTTTCAGTTTCTCATACTACCTCAGGTCTTGGTCCTGAAAGAGAGAAAGGGGTGTCGGCTCTGCTGCCCCCTGGAGGGCTGACTTTTCACCCCAGAGTAAAGATGTGGTTGGCCGCCTGGCACTGGAGGAGCTGCAGATCTCAGGAGGTACAGAGTCCGCAGGGAGTTGGTTGTGGGGGAGAAGGAGGGGGTAAGAGGTTGAGGGCTTGGGGGTAGAGGAGCAGTGGCTGAAGGGATCAGGTAGTCCTGATCAGGACGTGGAGATTCACCCACAAGCCCTGACAATAACTCAGCCAGGTTCCTGGAGGGTCTCAAGGGCTGGGAAAGGTGGAGTGGTGCCTGCCCCACTGCCTCCGTGGAAGGCCAAACGAGCCCTCGGTGTGAATCCGGAGAATGAGAAGTGCAGCCCCAGCTCCACTCCACACCCCCTTCCCGCCTATAAATAACCCAAGTGTCACTTCAAAGAGGACCGGGAGCGCGGGAGAGGGGCTCCCGGGCCGGCGGGCTGGGGCCGCCGGACCTGCTCACCACGCCCCCCACCCCGGGCGAGTTTGCATAAATAAACAAATTCAAGCCGTCGGCCCCGCGGGAGGTGGAGGAGGAGTGAGGAGGAGGAGGAGGAGGGAGGGGGGCGGGAGAGATTAGTTTGGGAAGTAGCACGGATTGCTCATCCGATCCGTGCAGCCGCAGGGAGTGTGTCAAGTTACAGAGGCGCCGGAATCGGCCCCAGCGCTCCTCGCCAGCCGCCACTACCCACCTCTGCCCATGGGGCCCTCCATGTGCGCCCCTTCGACCGGGGACTGAAACTGGCTGGCCCGGGAGACACGAGGCGCCCAGGAGGACTGACAGCGCGGCACCAACTGCTCTGCAGACTCTTGAAGGGAAAGACTGGGCGGAGAGAAGGAGAGCCGGTCAGATTCCCCTAACTTTCCTGGACTTGGAACGTTCTTCGAAATAACTTTTTTTCTCACCTAGGTGTACCCCAATTACCGCTGGTTGTGCTTTTTCGGCCCTTCCCCTCCTACTGCTAATTTTTCCGTCCTCTTTGCCGGGAGCAACGGAAAGGGACGTTTTCCAGCGATACAAGCCCTTTCCCCCTTGCCCCGCAGTTTGGATACAGCCTTTTGGCAGCAGCTGTCGCCTTTATTTATTCTATTTATTTATTTATTGGTTCTCAAGACGTGAGAGGATGGTAGCGGAGAGCACCCACAAAGCGGCAGCCACTGGTGCCTGCGGCCCTAGGGAGTTGGGCGCGCCCGGGACGGTGGCTCTGGCGGCGGCGCGGGCGGAGCGCGGCGCACGGCTGCCGAGTCCAGGGTCGTGCGGGCTGCTGGCGCTGGCCCTCTGCTCGCTGGCACTCAGCCTGCTCGCCCACTTTCGGACGGCGGAGCTGCAGGCCCGGGTGCTGCGCCTGGAAGCGGAGCGCGGGGAGCAGCAAATGGAGACGGCTATTTTGGGACGAGTGAACCAACTGCTGGACGAGGTCTGTGCTCTTTGTTGCTGGCTTTTATTCCTCCCCGCGGCGCCCCCTCGCGCAGCCTCCAGACTGTTCAGCCGGTGTCCGCGGGCGCTAGCTGTCTGCGAGCCCCGGGTTCGTGCGAGTTGCCTGCGGGAGGGGTCGGGGACACGGACAGACGCTGCCCTGCCAGGGATTCGGAGGACCTGGTGGGCAAGAGCATGACCCCGCGACTCCCGCCTCCGGCAAGCTCTCCCGGCGTTCAGCGCTGGGAGCGTCCTGGGCGCGCCGGGCAGGTGGAGGAAGGCTGAGTGCGCGGAGGCTAGCAAGCTCCACTCCTCCCTTTCGGGACCTGGCGGGGTGGTGTGACAGCCGCCCCGCGCCCACGCAGCGGGAAGCGCGCCCAGAGGCCCAGGCTGAGGCTTACTGAGCCCCGTGGCCCTCCCCCTCCACCCCTTAAGGACGGGGGTTTGCGGGAAGAGGGGACAGTTCTTGCAGGGGGTGGTGCCCTGGTCTCTGCTCACTGGCCCAGGCCGCTACGATCCAAGTGTGGGTCGCCTGACTCTGCTGTCCTTGGCCGCAAATTAGTCCACACCTTCTTGTTCCTAAACCAGGTTTCTTATTTTTCTGGAAAAAGGATGCTTTCTCCCATTCTCCAAATTTTCTTGATCCAAGTAGATTAAACGCTACTAGTGTATCAGGTAGCTATGGCAATCTTGGGAATACAGAAAAAGGCTGTCCCCTCCCCAGGAAGGAGGGACATGCAGCCTCTTTGTGCCACCAGAGGAAAGGCTGGGCCTTGGCAGGGTGAGGCCTGATAATCTGTGGGAATCTGGACAGCACAGGAGATCCAGGGCCCAGATGGAGAGGAGGACAGGCAGGTGGGGGCTGCAGCAGTCTGGGAAGAGGTCCTGGAGCAGGTCCTGACCATGGAAGGTCCTGACCATGGAAGGTTTCCATGGGGAAGAAATGGGAGAGGATCTCTTACTTAGCTGGAGGGAGTGTGCAACAGTAAAGACCACAGTGGTAGAGTCCAGAAACCCTGGGTTTTTATCTCCACTCTGCTACTTGGAAACTTGGGACAAACGCTCCAACCCCTCTGAACATGCAAAACAGTGCTGATGTAGCAAACACTGGAGCACAGCTCTACCTGTGGTGGGTGGGGTGCTGTGAGCATTTTGGCAAGATGTACCTATTCCCTACAGCCAGGCTCCTCTCAGCTGCCTCTGCCAGGCTCTCACCTGCTGGAGCAGTTCTCCAGGGTGGCCAAGGAGAAGGAGATTGCAGAGCCAGAGCAGAGAGGGCGGTCACAGGGCAAGCTTACTGGCGCTAGTGGTGCACCCATGACTGCTGCTGTCAGCTCATTCCCACGCCCTGCCAGCCTCCAGGGAATCCGGAGAGCTCCATCGGGTCGCCCATGGTCCCCTGGGCCTGGGGTGGAGGTGGGGCATCTCTGGGCTCAGGCAGTGTGAGCCCAGACTGGCTGGGTGGTGAAGAGGGTGTCAGGGCAGTGAGAGCTCCTCCAGGTATCTTGGGGGTCCTGGCTGCTGAGGGATAAAGCGTCTGATTTTCAGGGTTTAGCGCAGCCCCTCTGTCCATGCTTTCCCCTTCCCAGACCTTCCTGCTGGCCTGACCATGCCCTGGCCTTTCCTAGCTCCTTGCTTCCGCTGCTTCAGACTTAGCCATGCCAAGTCGTATACTCTAGGGGCCTTGGGGCTATATGGTGGATACTATTGTATCCAACATGCTCACTCCTTCCCTCCAAGCTGCAGCTCCCTATTTACCCTACTGAATGTAATCTTTTCAACTACTAGATATCAAAGTTATCCCAGAGAACATCTGAACTGAACCCCATTTTTAAGGTGGGGAAATTGAGCCCAGAGTCACATAGTGAGGTCCAGGACTAGAACCTCAGCCTCCTGGCCCTGTATACAATGTTCTTTGCACTGTATCCTGCCACCATTTTTTTTTTTTTTTTTTTTTTTTTTGTCTATTCTCATTCATTCATTCAGTAAATGTTTATTGAGAGCCTGCTGTGGATCAGGTATTGTGGGAGACACTTTTGCCCTCCTAAACTTACAGGGAAGTAGTGCACAAAGAAGAAAATGGGTAGTGACCATGTCGTGTACAAAGAAAAAAAAAAGCTACAATAGTGAAAGAAGAGAGGGGCCTGGGGAATGCATTACATGCAGCATTATCTGATGGTGGTGGCAGTCATGGCAGCCTTCCTTAGGGAAGTGATTTTCAAATGAAGAACTGAAGGATGAATAGGAGTTTGCCAGGCAAAAGTGGGTGAGTGAAGCCTTGTTCTAACGGGACAAAGGGAACAGTCTTTGAGGCTGGAGGCCAGAGGGAATTGGGAGAAGTGCGGGAAGTCCAGGACCCCGGAGGACTGGGAGGGTGAGGAAGTAGGAGATGTGGCTGGAGAGAGACGGGCAGCTCAGGTCAAGAGGGGCCTTAGAGAAAGTTAGATCGAAATAAGAGTAACAGGGAGACATTGAAGGGTTTTGAGCAAGGCAGTTATGCCCCTAGAGTGAGTGCTTATGGCTGGCAAACCAGTAAGGCCAAACAGGAGGCTGCTGCAGGCCAGAGGGGACAATGAATGGGGGTGAAAGTAGGATCAGAGAGGGGTGACTGGAAATGGTGGCTGAGGTCAATAGGGGAAGATGCTGGAGCCAGATGAAGGGAACTGTGCCACAGGTGGATGGTGTGAGTGGCCTTATCTGTGGGTGCCTTCTCTGTGCTCCTGGAGGGACACCCTAGTGTTGGACTGTCCAATACAGAAACTGCTATTCATATGCAACCTCATTACTTTTAAACAAACTAAAATTAAATAAAATTTAAATTTTAGCTTGTCTGTTGCAACAGCCTGGTTTCAAGTGTTCAGTGGACACTGCAGCTAGAGACTATGGAGCTGGACAGTAGAGAGAAAGAATATGCACATCCTCGCAGAAAGTTCTATTGGCTAGTGCTGTGCTATGAGCAGCTTCCAGGCCTGCAAAGCAACTTGAGGGGACCATCCTGGGCCTTTCCCTGTATAGGTGTGTTCTCCCAGGTCTGAGCAAAGGGCAGAGGAGAGGAATGGGTAAGGCAGAGAATTGGGACAGGTAGAAACCTGCCACGGGAGAGGAAAATTCAGAGACAAGAGAGGGGAAATGATTTTCTTACAAAACAATTCTCCAAAATGGAGGTGCAGAAGGTGCCTGTCCTCACGGGGCACACAGGCATCTGATGAGTCTGGGGGCCAAGACCAGGATTCTAGCTGGGCTTTGCCAGTCGTGTGGCCTTAGGCAAACCATGCTACACTCCTGCACTTCGGGTTCATCTTCCATAAAATCTAGGCCCTGCCTCCCTCCTGGGATTGGGGACAGATCGGAGACTTCACTAAAAGATGCCATCACCAAAGACCATGCACAAGATGAGATGAGTGCTCAGGGAGGGCTCTTAGGGACCTGGGGCAGGCAATCGTTGGAGCAGGCAGGACTGGGCCACTTCCTAAAGAATGGGAGAAGGACACTGGGGAGGGCAAGCCTGGTGAGGCACACGGCCTGTGCAATGAACTGGGGGTGGGGCTCCAGGGCACACGCATGTCACCCATGCCAATGGGGAAAGCAGGTGATGTGGCAAAGACTGTGTCTATGAGGCAGAAGGAAGAGGGAGCTGCAGGGAGGGCCGGCCAAGGGGACCCAGGAGGACAGGAGGCCTGAGAGGGGAGCCAGAGGCAGATCCGAGGGGACCAGCCCACGACGGGGGTTGTGCAGAGCCGGGACTGGAGGATGGCGGGAGCCGGCTCTGTGGGGAACCAGGAGTGTGCTTTCCAGACCTCAGGCCCCAGCTCTTCCCCCATCAGTGCCTCTCTCCTGGTCTGGGACCGTTAACGAGCAGTCCAGCTGCCTGTTATTTGATTTGCTTGCTGTGAGAAAGAAGCTGGAATGTCCCAAATGGAGAAAATCAGATGACACCCAGGACTGGGCAGCCGTGTGCAGTGAATGAGAAAGGAGTGGAATTTAAAAGAGCCAAATGCTGGGCCGGGTGCGGTGGCTCACGCCTGTAATCCCAGCAGTTTGGGAGGCCAAGGTGAGTGGATCACCTGAGGTCAGGAGTTTGAGACCAGACTGCCAACATGGTGAAACCCCAGCTCTACTAAAAAATACAAAAATTAGCTGGACATGGTGGCGGGCACCTATAATCCCAGCTACGCGGGAGGCTGAGGCAGGAGAATCGCTTGAACTGGGAGGCGGAGGTTGCAGTGACCTGAGATCGAGCCATTGCACTCCAGCATGGGCGACAGAGCAAGACTCCATCTCAAAAAAAAAAAAAAAAAAAAGCCAAATCCATTTTCTAGGCCCAAGGGGAAGCAGAGGAGGGTCTCAGCAGCCACTTTTAAGGTGAGTTTTGGGAGATGCCAGTTAGACTCCTCACCCCCAATGATAACATCATAAACTGTACTAGAAACGTCCCATAGTTATAGGGTACATACAGGGGCCAATGCTATGCGTGTTACCATTATATCTCTTTCAATCCTCGCAACTTCCCTAAGGGACTGACATTCACACCACCCCGTTTTACAGATGAGAAGACTGATGTCACTGTACCTCCCTCCCACTATCTCTGATTCATTCCTTTGAATGTTAAAGAATCTCCTGGGAGAGGAAGTGGTTAAAACTTCCAGACTAAAATGTTGAGGAACCCCAGGCACACTCCTTCATCCCTAAAAATAACAACAATTATAATAACGTGAATCATGTTTATACGGTGTATGATTTGGTGCAAAAGTAATTTCAGTTTTTGCCATTGAAAGTAATGGCAAAGAGATATAGGGGACAGATATAGGGGAGGGATCAAAGCAGCAGCTGAAAGATTGGGGCTCTGGATGGGGTCCTTTAGGACTGAAATGCTGGGATGAGGATGGGAAGAAACTCTTAAAGGGGAAGTGCATGTGTGCTAGGGTGGGTAACCTGTGCACAGTGTCCTGTGCTGACCACAGCTGCCTGGACCTCAGTATATGGACAGACTCTGGATCCAGGTTTCCTCAAATGCAGCCAGCACAAGATGGTACCAGAGGAGTCAGGGGTGGGATCCAGCGCCCAGCAGGCATCTCTCCTCCACCACACCTTCCCCTTTCCAGACAATTAACTAGGTCAGCAGTGGCCCATACATGGCTTGGGTGTGCACTACTCCCCATCTCAGGGCTCTCAGCAGACATTATTAATCAATTGCTGTACACTTTTCCATGGAGCTTACATGCAACCTCAGAATCCTTTTCAACAGTGTTCCAGGAAGCTGCTACTTACTAATGAGGGTTAGTGTTCAAGATGAAGAGCTATTTCATAAGTCTAGATTTCGTTTTTTTAATAACAGGTGCTTGCTATAAAGGCAGGGAGAGTTATTAGAGCTCTGCAGCGTCTCCAAAGGCCTTCGAACTAGGAGATAACTCTGAACAGACTGAGGACCTCAGGAGACAGCCAACCCTCATAGGAAGGTGGTGGGGAAAACCAAAAGCACCTCAAACACCATTCCATCTGCCCTAAGCACAGCTTTACGGTTGGGTAACTCCCAGAAAGCTGCCTTTTCCCCTTCTTCTTAATCACTCTAGACTTGCCCCACTGCCCTCTGGAAAGCCTCCTCGAACCACTCCAACCCAATATGGCTTCCTCCCTGCTCCCACTTCCTGTGGCTCTTCCTTGGTTGTGCCAGACATTTAGCTCAGAGAAGGAAAATAGACATAGCATGTGGTGTTGCTTTCCTTATCCCAAACCATAGAAGGTGCTACTCATCACTCAACCCACTCTTTCCCCTTCAGCCTAGGTAGGCCTCAGAATCCTTCTCAGCACAGTCCTCCAGTGGCACAGAGAACGGCAACCCAGGCTGCCACTCCTGTCCATTAGAGTCAGTGCACAAGAGGAAATCCATTTGCCATTCATGGCTCAACCCAACCACATTGTACAACGGTCTCTCTATGTGACCACACAGGACCCGATGACAGCAATAGAGGCATGCAGTCTTGGGTCCCTTATTAAGTCTAGCCCAGGACTTTGCATATAGTAGGCAGCTCTCACAAATTAGCTGTTGACATAAGGTCCCCCTGCTAGAGGCTGGGGAAGGTTTCTTAGTCAGCCTTCCTCGCAATGTCCCCGGCCGTGGACCCAACTGTAGGCTCAGCATTTGCTCCAGGGGTGTTTCTCAGCAACCAGCAGAGGATGAGATGATTGACTTCTGTGTGTCCAGGCTGCAAGATGCATCCTGGCTGGGAGAGCAGAAAAGGCTCGGTGATGTGTTCCCCACTGGGCAGAGAAGCTGGGAGCACCCACCCCCTCCCATCCTCTACTCTCAAGGTCAGGAGCTTCATTTTTACCTGCCCCAGCTGCCTGCCAAGGTTTTTCTTTACAGAGTCAGGGGGTGGCCAAATGGTGAAGCAGACAACACCATGGCATTTGAACCCCTGCCACTAACTGTGTGACCTGAACCTCAGTACCCTGATCTGAAAAATGGAGATGATGACATCCTCCTTACAGGGTTGTTGTAGGATTAAATGAAATCATTTGGCTAATGGCAACTGTAACCATTGCCACCTCTCTCATCATTGGAGGAGATAATATGGGGCTGCATGCACCTTGTCCACAACTTTTATTGGTGGCTGATATTTATTGAGTTTACACTGTGTATTGAGCTTACACTTACACTGTGTACCAGGGACTATTCAAAGACCTTTACATCTATTGATTCACTAAATTCTCACAATAATCCTATGAAGTGGTTACTACTGTTACTATTCCCTTCTTACAGAAGAAAGAATAGAGGCACAGAGAAGTTAAGCAACTTTCCCATGGTCACACAGTATGTGAGTAGCATAACTAGGCCTTGAAATCCGGCAGTGTGGCCCAGAGCTGGCATCCTCAGCCACTAGGATATACTTGTCTGTATGAAGTGTCCTACCTCTCTAACTCTGCTGAGGCCAGTCAAACCAGCCAGGGGCTGGGGATCTGTTCAGTTTGGCTCCCAGAGGCAGTGTTTACTGAACTGCCTTGGCGTCAGGGCTGCACCACCATCTTTGTTGTAGGAAAGACATTGTGAGTGTTGCTAATTACATCAGGCCTTGGTGATGAGCACCCTGAGGGAAGCCCTTGTCCAGCCTTGGCCTCTGGAATGCTTGGGTTTCCCAAGATGGATGGGTTTGTTCTTGTCTCTCAGACTCTGACCTGGCCACTAGGAAGTTTAGCAGCAAATCTGGGGTTCAGCCAGTGGCAAAGGCTTTTGTATGAGCCTTGATCCCAGATCCTATTTGATCACTCTGCCTTTGCTGTTCTTCTACCTTACTGTATAGTGTCTGTCTGTCTTTGTATCAGCTGCCTGAAGTCTCCCTTTTAGAGCCAGAGAGGGGTAAAAGTTCTGAAGTAACTAAACATTTTAAAGTTACTCTCCCCTCCTTCTCTGATCCAGATGTCCTGAAAGGCTTGCACTTGTACGGGTGATGCTGGTTGCACTAGAATCGCCTGGGGAGCTTTCAAAACACGCCAGGTCAATTGTTCCCAATACCTGCTACAGATGTCCATGGGTAGGGCTTGGCCGTAAGTGTCTAACGAGCTCCACGGGTGATCGTGTTCTGCGGCTGGGCCTGGCAGGCCCTGAGAATGAGAGAGAGAGAGAGAGAGAGAGAGAGAGAGACAGGGTCTGTGTGGCCCAGTGCTTGGAGCTCCCTGTTCAGTGAAACCCAGACCTCCTTACGTGGGTCCCAAGCAGTGCTTGAGGGGCTGAGGGGCAGTGACGAGGCTCACGGTGAGATGTCAACAAAAGTCTCCTTGTGCACTGGGAGGTTTGAAGAAGGGCAAGCAGCAGGCTTTTCACTGTTGTTTCCCAAAAACAAAATCAACTGAGGTTTGCCCTCCAGGAAGCCTCAGAAATCCTTCTTCCACCTCTTTGGGTTGGGTTCTGCCCCTCCCAGAAACAGTCTATTGAGCCCTCAGTCAGAGGAAGTCAGCAGGCTTCTCCAGGGGAAACTGAGGCCTGGGTCTGGGGAGGCTAGGGTGGATGGGGTCACCAGCTGCGCTGGGTGTTGTCTGGGCTGCTGGCAGGCCCCAGCAGCAGCCCCTGCTGACACTCCCGCTCTCCCATCCACAGCCCTGGGTGTGGGGCCTCCTTGCAGAAATGCTGCCTGTGGCAGAAGGGGTGGGCCTGCTGGCAGGGGGTGCTCCCCTGGTCCTTCAAAGAGCAAGGGCCAGTCGAGCACAAAGGGGCGGAACTGCCTGCCAGAGAGCCTGGGCACGGCCTTTGAGGGGACACTGGGCCCCTGTCTCCCTGCCTGGCAGCTATTGTGGGTTTGCCTGAAACACCACATGGCTGGGGTCCATGTAGGCTGGGCCTCTGCCTCCTTGGCCCTTTCCCATCCTCACTCCCACCCCAGCCTTGCCTGCCTCCTCAAGTCTTGGTCATTCTCCTTTGAGCATTTGTCCAGGCATTTCCCTCTGCCCACACTCTCCTTCCTCCTGCCCGCCCCACCCTCCCTTCAGGCACTTTGGTTTTTTATCTGTTCTTTGGGTTGCAGCAGAAGAACCTTGCTGCCCCTAAAAGCTGTTGTGGGACCTGAACTTCTGCCATAGAAGGACTTTGCACCTGTGGCCCTCTGTCAGGCTGCAGATGCTCTGTGAAGGCACCTCTATAGCACCAGGTCGTGCTCTGATAAGGTGGCCTATAGGGCAGGTCAGAAAGGTTGACCTCTTGGGACAAGGATGCAGAAAGGGGGCTGGGTTAAAGGGGCATTTGCCAGGGCTCTTCCAGGAATAGCTTCATCCACCTCCCCTTGAACTGGCATTTGAGGTTTCCTGGAGTTGGGGGAAGCTCTGTGACACGGGAGGTCAGAGGGTGCTCCTGACACCTCCAGCCTCAGCCAACTCCATAGAATTAGGAAGGGCCTTCATAAGTCAGGTGCTGCTCTAGGAATTTCCTACAGCAGCCTTGGTCCTCAAGCTTACACCTCAGTGACGGGGAGCTCACTACCTTATATGGCTGACTGTTCCATGGTAGGACATCTCTGGCTCTTAATATCATCAGAGCCCCAGCCAATCTCTACACCCACCAACCCGCAACTCCAGCATGTCTTAAAAGCACCTCAAACTCTACCTGTCTAAACTGAGCAGGAAATCCACCCCTCACCAGCATCCCTTCATATGTGAGCACACTGGCCTCCAGCCACACCACCGCGGCCCTCCTGTCCACACCTTCTCAGCTTCTGCAGACCTGTCCGCTCCTCTCCATCCCTGCCTGCCCTCCCCAGCCCGACTCCCTAACTCATCTGCTCTCACCCATGCTGTCCTGACTCTCTTATCCACACAGCAGCCAGAGGGGACCTTTTAGAAAACTAAACGCAATGATGCCATCTCCCTGATTGAACTCTTCAGTAACTCCCTGTTGCTCTCAGGCTAGAGAACACATTGCTAAATGCGACCCATGTAGCCTTCAGGTACAGCCCTTATTACCCTCTCCAGCCTCATGGCTCACCTGCCCTTGCTTCTGGAGTCCAGCTACACGGTGGAGCACAGATTCTGGAACCAGGTTGCTGGGTTCAAGACCAGCTCTGCCAATTACTGACGATGCGACCTTGGGCAAGTTATTCAAGCTCTCTGTGCCTTAGGTTACACCTCTGTAAAATAAGGGTTATGATAATAAGAGTACTTTTATGAGGGTTGTTTTTAGGATTAAAAAAAGTTAAGACATAAAGTGCTTTGAGTAGTGACTGGTACTCCAGTAATAGATCATCCAATCTCCTTGAAAGAGCCAAGTTTCACCTCTCACAGGCCTAGAGTCAAGGTGTGGGCTCTGAGCCAGGCTTCCTGGGTTCAAATTCTGCCTCTGTCCTTTCAGGCTGTATTCTGTCTTGGCAGGTTACTTGGCCCCTCTCTCTCTTAGTTTCCTTGCTCATGAAATGGGTTGCAGTGAGTGCTGGGTGAATAACATTAAGCTGGTGCAAAAGTAATTGCTTTTAATTGCTATTAAAAGTAATGGCAAAAACTGCAATTACTTTTGCACCAACCTAATACATGCAAGATGCTTGCCTGGCTCCTAAGAAGCACATTATTGGGTTAGCTTTCAGCCACTCCCGTGTGCCTGGGCCCCTCACCTGGTGAGTTACTGCTCAGCTTCAGATCTTGGCTCATGTCTCACTTTTCTGCCATAACCCAGACTAGTCCATGCCCCAGCTGGCTCTCAGCTCCTTGCCCCTTTTGGCCACAGGTCTCATGACAACGGCTGCTCCACATTGATGTGTGTGGTTTGTAGGCTTTTCTGTTCCCCTCCCTAGAGGATAAACTTCGTGGGAGCAGCCTCAGTGTCTGCTTTGCATAGCAAGGTTCCCAACATTAACCGCTAGCACATCGTAGATAGTCAATACCCACTTGTGAAAGGCAGGAAAGGAGGAAAAAGGTCCCCAACATTCACCCCAGGACTCTTACTCTCTGCCCTTTCCTTCTTTGTGGTTGGGGGCCCCTGCCTCATCCTGCATCAGGCCCAGAGATGACCCCTGGACCCCTGAGATCCTCGAGGTCCTGAGCCCCTTGCCAATCTGCCCCCTACGCACACCATCAGCTCCTTGACTCCCTGTGGCAGCAGCAGGGTCTCAGGTTAGCTAGAAGGAAGGACTTCCTCATATGAAGGCTGCAAAGCTCACATGGGGTATGTGCCTCCTGTCCCTGACTTTTTTCTGAACCGTAGAACCTGGGGCCACATCTGTCTGTGGTTCTGGTGAGACAGGGAGGCAGAGGGAGACAGAGGCAGTATGTGCTATCCGGAGGACCTGCAGGCCCCTGTTTCATGACCGGAGTCTGTGATCAGGCACCAAGTCCACTGCATGAAGAGAACTGTTGAGGTAGGGAGAAGACAGCTCCTAAGGCACCCCTGTGGCACCCCCTCGCTGTCCCCAGCACACAGGCCCCTGCAGCAGCCCTGGCAAGTTCAGTTTTGGTGGTTGTGGGTTGGATGTCTTGATTTCCTCCGCTTTGATTTCACCCTGCCAAGCTGCCTGTGCCCTGGGGCACGTGGCTACATGTGGGCTCGTCCCTTTAACCCCTTCTGTGGAGACATCCCTCTCCTGCAGTCCCTGGGATGTAGCCCATGGAGCCAGCACTGAGCAGCCAGGTCCTGCCTCTATAACTCCTCACGGGAATGCCCTCCCTACCCCATGCCCATTTATCCCAATTCTGCCAAAGCCCACCTCCTCCTGGGACTACAAGGATGAGTCCTAGAGGGCTGACCTAAAAGTAAGTAATTCGGTTCGAGTGTGGATCGAGACATCTGACCTGGGCCCGTGACATCCGAGGGCCAGCTCAGTCTGCAATGGGGCAGCCAGCCCAGCAGCAGTTATGCTGCAGGATGATCAAAAGGCCTCTAGCAGATGGGATCAAGCCCCCGTCCTGTGCCAGGCATTATGATCAGAGTGCTGGCACAGGGGCTGGAGCTTTGCCTGCTGTGGTAATTTCAGTGGGCAGCTCCTCTTCCTTCAACTCCTAGTTCTCAGGGTCAAAAGGCAGGGCTGCAGGTCAGACCCTCCTCACTCACCCTCCCTTTCCGGGAGAGGGGCTCTGAGTTTCCCAGGAGGAGGAGGGACGTGGCAAGTGGGAAACTTGACCACTTGTCGCAGAGGTACACGCCATGGGGCCAGGGCAGCAAGGGTCAGGCCAGCCTCATTACAGCAGGTGGGAGGAGGCAGGCCCGGCACTGACTTAAGAGAGAAGTGGCCTTCACCTGGCCACCAAGCAAAACAAGCTGGCAAAACAGGTGCTCACCCTCCTCACATCTGGATACCTCTGCTTGTTTTCTAGCCTCATCCCATTTTGTCCTGCCAGCTGTCTTGTGTAGTCTAGCAGATCACTTAGATTATCCCCATTTTATGGATGAGAAAATCAAGGTCCAGAGGGGTTATAGATTTTGCTTAATACACAGTTAGTAGGAGAGTTGGGACTAGGCCTCAAGGCTCTGGCACTCCCAAGTGTAGTCAAGCTGATATGATAAGATTTCAACACTGCCAAGCTCTGCCTACAATAGATGCTTCACTGGAGTTTGGGGGCCATCTGTGCCAACCCAAAAGAGAGTCCCACTCCAGTCTCCAAGGGAATAGGAGGCATGCACTAATAATATCAAAAATCAATCATTCAATGATAGTTTCCTCCTAAAGTGCTTAGCACAGTGGCTGATATATGGAGTTCAATGTGCATAGCTGTTATAATTAATATTAACTCTTGTTTAATAATTCAACCCAAAATTGATCAATACTCCGTGGTTTCCAGGCACTTGCCTCTGTGTTGTCTCATTCAGTCTCCACATCAGCACTCAGGAGGCCGGCAGGGGGTGGTGGGTCATATCCCTATTTTGTAGATTCCCCTGAAGGGAGGTGCCAGGCTCAAGGTCACAGCTGCAGGTCTCACCTGGCTTCTCCATCTGGGCTGTGTCTATCCCACAGCTTGGACCACTCCACATATTGCAGAGGCCCAGGTTGGGCAGGGACCCTTTAAGATCCCTGAGGCAGGGAGGGAGTGTCCCCTAAACCCAAGGCCAGGCTGGAGCCACATTCTCTGGGGGGAGTGAGTAGCCGCCTGGCATTTTCCCTTTGATACTGATACAGGCATTTTAATAGCTGCGACCGATCAGGCGGGTGATGTTTCAGCCCTGGCCACACAGGGCATTCCAGGAGGCCCTAGCTGCCAACAGGGGCAAAGCAGGAAGGTTTTTCTACCCAGCATAGCTAGGGGTCCACCCTAGGGCCTCATCCTGGGGACGTCTCACCATGGGTCTCAAAGTCAGATGTCAATGGGGGCCAGGCTAGTGGCCTAAGTAGGTGAAGCTGGCTTTGGAGAGAGAATACTTTGGTGGCCTAGATGGCACATATCCATCTGAAAGGGGCAACCATCACGCAGCATCACCTGATTGTACATGCTCAGTGTTGCCAGGTCTCCCATCATGCAAGAGAGACCAGAGATCAGAACTGGATGTGAAATCCCCTGATGTGTGAACAACCAATATTTATTGAGCACCTACTATGTGCCAAGCCTTGTTTTAGGTGCAGTGAATAGAACAGAACAAAGTATCCAGGTCCTTGTTGAACTTACATTCTAGTGGTACAAAGAGACAATAAGTAAGATAAATAAGAAAAAAAAAAAATCCTAAGGAGGAAATAAAACAAGGGGGTGTGCTGGGGGAGGAATAATTTTTGGGGAGGGGGTGCAGGAGGCAAGGAAGGCCTAACAGCATGCCTGGTAGGTAGCTGGGAAGAGAGGTAGCTGGGAAGAGAACACTCAGGCAGAGAGCCCAGTAAGTGTGAAGGCCCTGAGGTAGAAGAAAGCCCAGCATGTTTGAGAGCTTCAGAGGCCTGTGAGATTACCCTGGCTGCCATGTTGAGAAAGGTCTGCAGGGGCACTGGCAGAAGTCGAGTATTCATTAGAATGCTATCACAGTAATTAGGCCAGAGACGACGAGCTTTGGACCAGGTGGTAGTCATGGAGTTGGTGAGAAGGGGTCAGATCTCAGACGTGTCTGGCAGGTAAAGAACTGGAATTGCTAGTAGAATGGGTGTAGGGTGAGAGAAATAGACATCAATGATAATTGTGAGGTTTTGAGCAACTGGTGGGATGGGGAAGTTGATGGTAGGGGCAGGTCCAGGGAGGAGTTGGGAGAGTCTATGAGAAGCTCAGTTTTGCCAGGCTAATTCTGAGATGCCTATGAATGGCCATATCAAGCCGGCAGCCAGATAGATGTATCTGAAGTTTTGGAGGAAGGAATAGGTTGGAGGGCATCATCCTGCATAGATGGCTTTGAAGCCATCAGACTGGATGAGGTACCCTAGGGAGCCAGTGTCTAGAGAAAGAAGTGAGACCCTGGATATGAACCCTGTGATCTCCAACATTTAGACATCAAGTAGATAAGAAGGAATCAGCACGAGACTGAGAGGGCACAGCCAGGGTGGTAGAAGGGAAATGGGGAGAGTGCATGTCCTGGGAGCCAAGGGCAGGAAGTGCCCTGAGGAGCAGGAGGGGTGAGCAAAGGCTGCAGCCTGACTGAGAGGAGGCAAGAGGACTGTCCACCAGATTTGGCAACCCGGAGGTCATTGGCAACCTGCAGGAGAGTTCCTAAGGGATGGCAGAGGAAGAGCCAGGTAGGAGTGGTCCAGGAGAGACGTAGGAGGCAGCGAAGGTTGTCATCCAGGAGTTTGTCTAGGGAAAGAGCTAACCAGAGTCAACAGAGGATTATTCTTCTCTTTTCCTTTTTTATGCTGGGAAGAACAACAGCATATTTGCATAATGATTCCGTGAGAATGGGCTAACTACAGCTAAATCCAGCTTGCAGCCTGTTTTTATAAATATATATTTTTTATGGGAGCACAGCCACACTGATTTGTTTCCAAACTGTGGCTGCTTTGGCCTCCGATGGAAGAATGGAATAGGTGTGGCAGAGATCATGTGGCTCACACAGCCTCAAATATTTACATTTGCCAGTCCCTGATGTAAATGATCCAATCTAGAGGAGGGGATTGATGAAGCAGGAAGGCAGGGGACTTGCTGGCTACAGGAGGGGTTGGCCCTCGTGGAAGCACAGATGGGGAGCTCAGGAGGAGAGAAGGGTGCTGGCAGGCGCAGATGCAGATGGACGGCACGTGTAGTGGTGGCTGCCTCTGGAAGTCCTCTGCTGCTTGCTTTTCTTCTCAAGGTCTTCAGTTGACAATGAAGTTGGGGGAGGGGGTGTTGGTGGTTTGGGGAGAGGAAGTGTGAAAATTCCTAGGACAGTGCAATGGTGAAGCGTTGAGGGAAGCACAGAATGATTGCTGGGCTTCCGTTTGAGATCTAGATCACAAATTTAAAGTAAGATCAGTCAGCGAGGTTGTGTGTTTCTCCCACTTTACCCCGCTGCCTGTGTGCAGGGGTAGGGTAGGAGGAGATGTTGGATCTAGCTAGGCTTGTGGCTTAGTGAAGGGGGAGGGTGTCGAGGCAGTGAAGGGTGCAGACAGGGAGTGGTGATAATCACTGTCCGCAGAATTTGAGCCGGGCGCGGAGGGAAGTGACACATGGTGGTGATGGACAGTAAAAAGCTGGTAGGACCCACAGGTTGAAGGTCCTGTGGGATTTGAGGGTCCCTGGGACTAGGGTGTTAGGTCCTTGGGAAATGGAGATCCGTGGGCAGAGTGTTGAAGCCTAGACTGTGGCTGGGTTGTGGTACTGTTGAGATTCAATACTCTTTCAAAATAAACTCTGGGCAGGCCAAGAAAACACACCCCAATCTGACCTTGTTTTCTAGCTGTGCCTGTGGTAGCTTTGCCTGCTCAGATGTCTCCATTCCTCCAGTCAAGGCTCCCGACTTCCAGGTCCACCCTTCCCACCTGCCTTCTCTCCCAAACTCCAGAGCTGCCTGTGCCTACCCCCGCTGGGCTCCACAAACTTGCCAACTTCCCACAACCTGCTCTTGCTTCTGTTATGTCCCAGGGGTGGCATGTTGGCTGCCCAAGGCAGGGCCTGGCTCCCACCACCACTCCAAGTCCATCCTGTGCCTAGTTCCTTCTTCCTCCCACGTCTCTTCATTGGGTGATGACTACGACATCCTCCAGAGAGGACCTCAGCCCCAACGGTCTCACTGGTCTATACTCAACGGGCTGCTGGAGTGACCTTTATATCACCCAAATTTGACCACATGACCTCCTTGCTTAAAACCTTCGAAGGGTTCCTCCATGCTAGAATCCTTACCTGGGCACATAAGACCTGGTTATTAGTCAGGGTTCTCCAGAGAAACAGAAGCAATAGGCTGTACATAGATGCACAGAAAATGAGTTATCAGAAGAGACTGGCTCATGTGATTATGGAGATGAGATGTCCCTCAATCTGCCATCTTCAAGAAAGAGGCCCAGGAAAGCCAGTGGTGTAGCTCCACTTAAACCTGAAGGCCTGAGAGCCAGGAGAGCCAATGGTGTAAATTCCAGTCCAAGTCTCAAGGGCCAAGAACCAATTGTGGTGCAGGGGGAGTCGATGTTCAAGGGGAGGAGAAGATGGATAGTCCAGCTCAAGCAGAGAGAGCAGTCTTCCTCCCTCTACCTTATTCTACTCAGGCCCTCAACAGATCAGATAATGCCCACCCACTATGGTGAGGACACTCTTCTTTCCTGAGTCTACTAATTCCAGTGTTAATCAACATACCTAGAAAGAATGTTTTCCCAGCTATCTGGGCATCCTTAGCCCAGGCAAGTTAACAGATAAAATTAACCCTCACAGCCCCCACTCTCCACTCAACACCCAGGCCCTCCAAAGTCTACAGTCCCCTGGACACATCTGAGCATGCTTCTCCCACACCAAACTCAGCTGTTTGCTGATGGACTGTGTCTCATTCTCTATTTTACTCAGTCTCACCAATAGTAGGCACTCAATAAATATAGGAGCTGTTGAACAAAAGCATTGAACTTGAAGTTAGAGGACCCGGAATTTAGGCCCTCTGTGGTTTACTTGTTTAAGGCAATTGCCTTTCCCTTTCTGGGTCTTAGTTTCCAGGATTATACAATGGGGCTGACTTCTGGCCTGCCTGTTGCACGGGTAGTGATGAGGGTCAGGTGAAGTCTCAGGAAATGTGAAAGTCACATGGAGGTCTGCCTTAGGTTGGGTTCCCAAGGGAACAGTCTCCAAAGTGGAGGTCTATGAGTAGATGACTTACTTATTTGACTTATTGGCATCAACATAGGAGGGGGAGTGAGGGAAGTAGAGTTGGGCAGAGGAGGGGCTGAACTGTGATACAGTCATGACAGAGGCCCCAGCTGGTCCTGTGGGAGCTCCATAGCTGGGGTGGCCCTAGAGTCAGTCCAAATTGAGGCGGAGGGGCCAGGTCTGCGTTCCTCCCATCTATCAGTAATTAAATATGGATTGCCTTTGGGGGACGGTATGACCCTGATCAAGGCTGCTTCCTTGGGCTAAGAGCAGCTCCCAGAAAGAGGCTCAGCCATCAGCAGCCAACACTCCCAACAGCTAAACCACTGGTCTAATCCTGGGAGACTGGACGGCCCACCACAGCACCCACAAGCTGTGGTGCTTTATGGCTGTCAACAAGCCCGGAACCAGTGGCAGGGATCCATGTTACACATTCAAAATCTCTGCCCCTGCCTTAATGACCTGCCTTCCTGCCCCCCACATTCCTATCCCCTGTCCTCACTCAGATCACTCCAGCCACACTTCGCCCCTTCCTGTTCCTCAGATGCTCCATGCACAATCCTGTCTCTGGGCCTTCGCCTCTGCTGTTCCCTCTGCCTGGAACACACTTCCTCCGGGTACCAAAGGATTCATTTTCTTACTTCCTCCAGGTACTACATGACTCATTTTCTTACTTTCCTCTGGGTCTTTGCTCAAAGTCCCCTCAAAGAGAGACCTTCCCTGATCCCCTGGTATGAAAAGACCACTTTACATAACGCTCTGTCCCCTTGCCTTACTTCATTTTTCTCCCAGCATTTATCACTGCCTGTTACATATTTTTTGTTTTTTTATTGATATTTTCTTCCAAGAGAAGTTATGCCCCTCTAGGGGTGTGCCCCATGGGGACGGAGCAGGGGCGCCACCCACTCATGCCACAAGCTCTGTCTCCAGCCCAACCCTGTGATGGCAGCTTGCTTAGTGCTGCTGCTGAGTGGGTGACATATCTGATGGTTACAACCTTTAGCCAAAATGCTGCCGACTCCTCTGGTCTTGGCTTGTCAGTCATTGACTGGTTTTGTCCTTGAGCAGACCTGTGTCATGCACCTTCTGGGTGCCAGGCCCCCAGGTGATTGGTGGGGAGGGATGTGGAGGCGGGTTCATGCAGTCCCTTACAGGAAAGCAGCATTCATGAGCCAGGCTCAGAGCTGGGCACCAGAGGGGCTATGAGCAGGCTTTGTCCTGGGGGCTCATTTGTTGGCCCCACGGCTGCTCTGTGCCCACTTGTAGTTTGGCTTCAACATCCGTCCACCTAATTGTTACTCAGCCTCCCCTTTCTAAGTGAAGGTCCCCACTTTGGGGTGTTTCCCTTCTTCTGGTTGCCTTGATCTTGACCCCCTTCTGCTCTCAGAGCCCCCGCCTCCATCTGTCACTGTGTTCCCTCCCCAGGCATTTGCACTCACCTTCCTCCAGCAGGTGGAGCGGGCTTTGTGCCAGGAGGCCAGAGTTCACACCTCAGATCCTCTACATCCTGACTGTACGACCCTCAGTAAATCACTCCGCTTGCTCTGAATCCTTGTGAAACTTTCTGACCTTCCCTCTCCATCCCCAAACCAGAGGTGATATCACCCTTATGACACCTCTCATATTACTTTCTTCACCTCCCTTGTGGCCCACACTGAGTGGCAAAATTGCACAGTAGTGAGGAAGCAAATAGCTCTGGCTGTCACCCTAACTGGTCAACATTGTCAGGGTGGGGACTACTGCACATCACGTGCAGTCAGTCCTGGCCAGCCAGAGCACAGGCTTCATGTGGCCAGATCTCTCAGTTAGTTTTTCAAGAGAAATTACAAATGCAGATTTGCACATGAAACCACTCACTTCAAAATATTGGCAACAAATTCAATAATAATAACGATTTAAAGTTCACTGTGGGAACCAAATAAAATACATTGAAAGTCCTATTTGACCCTAGGGCTACCAGCTTCCTATGGCTTCATGAGCATCAGAGTGTGGGTTTGAATCCCAGCTCTGTTCCTTACTTCAACCTTGACCTTGGCCAGGTGCAGTCTCCTCTCTGTGCTTCAAGTTCCTCACCTGTGAAATGAATATGGTAATAGCTAACATTCATTGAGAACTTCCTGGGTATCAGGTGCCATTCTTTCTATGCATTAATCTTTCTAACTTCACAGTAATCCAATGAAGTGAGGACTCTTATTAGCCCAGAGTCTGAGAACTGTGGTTAGTCCAGTCAGCCTGGCTCTAGAGGTGTCCCTGTTAACTGCTAGTCTGGCCAACTTTGTTGCAAGGATCAAGTAAGAGTCCTTACGAGACCCTTGTTACATTGCCCTGTGCAGCGTAAGCCTGCAGAGTTGACACACAGGGGCATCCTGCATGCATGGTCATTATGCATGCTCCTCTCCACTTGCCATCATGAACATGACAACTCCTTGAGGGTTGGGATATTCTACCTCTTTGATGCTCCCACCTCTTTGGAGCCTTCCAGGTTGGCTCAGTAATTTGAAGGGAAGTGAGGAAGATATTTGGCAGAGGGGTGAAGACAGCCTTGCCATCCCCCTACTCCTGTACCCCTGCCCAGTCTGCAAATGCTAGCTTTGTAAGGGACACCAGAAGAACAGAAGGCACTGTCCCTGCCCAGGGGTCCATCAGGGGCCCAGTCCAGGGCAGGAAACTCTTAGCAGAGAGCTGAGAAAAGCATGTCATTGTACACATGAGCGTGAGGTGCGGGAAGATGCAACTGGTTTTTAGGGTCCTGTGTTTGGGGTTAATTTCTTTAAGAGTGCTCCAAAGACATCAGACATTGTGATTACCAGGATGGGCTTTCTTGTCTCCTTTTTATTACCCAGTTGTACGGAGGCCAGTGGAAGGCCATTAACTGCCTGTCTTTGATCCAGGAAGAGTTCTGCCAGCTCCCCCTATGTGACCCCTTCCCCCTCTTGCTGCCCTCCTCGTCAGCCCACAGCTGCTTTCCAGGGCTTGGTGTCTACGAGCTCCTGGTGACTCCTCTTGTCTGTCTCCTTGTACAGAAATGGAAGCTCCACTCAAGGAGGCGCCGGGAGGCCCCAAAGACATCTCCAGGATGTAACTGCCCGCCAGGTAAGCAGCCCTGCAAACAGGTGACAGTGGGTGTTCCCAGGACTGAGACCAGAGGTTCTTCCTGGTGGCCATGCTCTAGCCTCACCTCACTCAGGCCATCACTTTTCATTTGAAAGACAGGAGTGACAATATCTGTGGCTGCCTTCCATCTACTCACTGATTGGCCTGCCTGCCCGGCATCCATCAGTCCACCCACCATTCGTTTGTTCATAGAGTCTTTTATGGGCCTGACACTCTTTGAACCAGGTTGTGGGGAAGTCAGATAAGATGATGGGCATGGCTCTTTCGAAAGTTATGAAGTGCTATGCAACGTCACAGGGACCATCAGCCTCCCAAGGGGCGGCACCTTGCTTCCTGTATTCATCATTGTGTCCCCAGCTTCCCAGGTATGCAAAAATGTTTGTTACCTGAATGAATGACCCCATAATTGTGAGACCTTATTTTCTATAGCTAGCTGGATTAGGGCAATGCATGTTCACTATATGGCTTCTAGGCTACATGCAACACACACGTGCTTACATGCAAGGAATGAAGGCACAAGCCAAAGGTTGCAAGACAAGGCTGTGTAATACAGTGAACTGGTCTAATCTAGAACAAAAACCTGCTTTTGCCACTTACTAGCTCTGTGTGGGCAGACCCCTGACCTGGCTATTCTAGCACTTTCCTCTGTATCCTTGGGCCTGCTCCTCAACTATGTCTATTCATCTGTGTAACAGCTATGTACTAAGGACCTGCTGGGCACCATGCAGTGTGTTGGATTCAAGTGCATTGTCCACCGTGAATGCAAATGATAAGTTACAGCTCATGAGAACTTTTCTAGGTGCCTGTTACTTTTCTAGGTGCCTGTTATTGTTAAGCCATGAGAATAACAGATGAGGAAGTTTCACTATTTCCTTGAGGAAGTAGAATGGGCTGTACCTCTTTGGCGGTGGGGAAGGAAGGCCTAAAGAAGAGTTGGGGAAGACAAGGTATCACATTTAAGTAATGGCAGAGAGTTCTGGTCTGCTACCGGCCTCTGCCAGCTCAGCGTGTGGCCTCCTCAATATCCATGGTGGCAGGTGGCATTTGCAGGGTGCTCACTAGGCTCTCTGGCAGGCCTTCCTCTGGCCCCAGAAGCCAAGGGGCTCAAGTAACCCTCATCAAGGTCCCCAAGCCAGGGAAGAGAGGCCAACAGATGTTAAGCATATGGGAAACGAGGGACCGCATTTGCTGGAGAGTGAATGGGCTGTGGTGGGAGTCACAGTTACAGGATGCTGCCCTGGGAGACAAGGAGACTGTGAAATGATTCAGCTGGACCCGGTGAGAAGAGGGTCGTCTGGGTTAATTAAAAGGGTGTCCAGAAGCCCTGGGAAGCTCCCTCCCTCCCTCTGGGCCCTGAAGATTGGGCCCGGGGGTCTGGGAAAGCTTTCGGGAGAGGAATGCCAAGATTAATGAGATGGGGTGGAGGTGAGGGTTGGGTGATGGGGCCTGGGCAGAGAGACCATTTGCATCAGGGCTGTGGGACAGCCCATGTTTCCAAGGATCGTGTCTGTTGCCCTTATAACTCTTGGACAATGACAACCGATTTTTGCTCAGCATATAGAATGCTGGTTAAGGGCAGGATATTTGGAGCCACAGAAGATGTAGGTTTGAATTCCATTTCCAACATGGACCAGGCTTATAACCTTCAGAGAGTTATTTAACCTCTTTGTGCCTCAGTTGCCTTGTCTGAAAACAGGGACAATAGACACCGGCAAGGTAGAGATTCCTCGAGATAATCCTGGAAACTGCTTAGCATCTTCTCTGATTCCTAGTAAGCACGATTATTGTTATTTTCTCAACTGCCTCTCGCACTTCAAAGATGCAGAGAAATCCTTATCAAATGCCATGTCCTAGTGTTGGGGGCACATTTGTGACCAGGCAGAGGCTTGTCTTTCTCCCTTCCTTGCCTCACTGGGGAAAGCACATCAGTTATCTGGTGACCTTCAAGTGTCCTGTCCATCATCAGAGTGGGTGGCTTTCAATAGGTTTCAAAATTGTGCTTCAGAAAGTCGGGCTCAGGTAGTCCTGGGAGGCTGGGAGCTGGGGAGGAATGTGGCAGGAGGGGCAAGGACTTGGAAGAGCACTTCTCTTCTCCCTGCCTTCTGGGAGTCTGTGCGGAACCCATGGGTCCTGGGCAGTGAGGAGAAGACCATGAAGCAGCTCAGAGGGTCGGGGGAGGAGGAAACGCCATGGGGAGAAGAAAGGGCTTGACACTGGTCCTCAGCAGGGACTGAGTTGGCCAGGCGTGGAGGGAGAGTGAGCAGGGGCTCCTGGGAGGGATACCTCTGCATGTTGAGAATTTCTCAGAAGGCAGTTTGACCCAAAACATACACCAGAGCCAGTGGGCAACACCCGAAGAATTTAAACAGAAGGCCCCAAACTCAGGCAAAATCAGAGGGAACTAAGATGCTCTTCCAGCCTTTTGTAACTGAGGAAGGGAAGGACTGGAATGGCCACACGGAAGCATCTCACGTCATGGAATCGCGGCAAAATCTCCTAGGATGGGCTGGGTCCTGCTGGGTCCCCTGCCCTGCCTCTCTCTGACCTGAGGCTTCTCATGCCTTGGTATGGTAACCTTCTCAACACCAAACCCAACCTATTATAAATAATAGCAGTTACTGCCGCTATGTCCCACTTGAGCACCTACTATGTGCCAGGCACAGGACTGAGCACTTCATGTGCATCAGTAACCCTCCTCAAAATACTAAAAGTAGGTAGAAGGGAGTTCAGTTCTGACACTCTGGCATGTTTGAACATCCTCAAATTTGCAAAGAGAACGTCACTGTCGTTCTTGCCCTTACATCATGCATTTCTGATTATTTCCTGAGGGTTGGAATTTATAAACCACTTTAAGGCTCCTGATCCTCACAGAAGGACTCATACAATTGTCAAGTGCCACATACAAATTCAAAGCTTGATTCACTTGTGTTTTGCCAGCACCTAATACTGTACCCCATACATAGTAGATGCTCTGTGAATATTCAATAAATGAGCATCAGTAGTCATTGCTGATGACTGGCTGCTTCCTGGTGTTCTCCATCTGCCATCAGATTGGTTTCAGACATCTTATCCCCCACCCCACCCCAAATCTTGCCTGATGCTGAATTCACTGCTATTGGGACAAAACAAACACACTCTTCCTGGCCACTGTGGTTGCTGAGATGGAAGCCTGGATCCTCAAACCGGTGCCTGCCCTCTGTGGCCAGCTAGGCCAAGCCGGAGTCCTGCGGTGGGTGTGTTCTTCCTTGTGGCAGCCTTGGGCCCCTGGGCGGCACCCAGAAGTCCTGGGACACATAATCATGGGCAGAAAACCTGCCTCTTTCCCTTTCTATCTGACCTTGCCAGCATCCTCCTGGGATCCTCCCTGTCCAAAAATAGCCATCTACTGGCTAAGATCTGGCTGCATCCTGCTTCTGGGCTGCATGCGCTGTTTGCCAAGGGAGTGATGGGCTTGCAGGCCTGAGAGGGATGCCAAAGGTCAACCCTCAGTTAGGAGGGTCATGGCTGCTAGAAGTTCAGAGGAATAGGTGTGGGCCATTTGCAAAGCATATGGCCTGGTGGGACAGAAGAAGGGTCTTGGGAACAGATATACATACCGTGAGACTTCCTAGGCCACTTGAGAAAAATACAAAGACCAAGGAAACTTTCCCATTCTCTGTCCCTTTTCTTATTAACAAACGAGGAGCAGGACATTATAGGTCTAGCCAGCAAGGAAGCAGCTACTTCAGGCCCGCCGCGCTGGGGCTGGGTGGGGCTGGCCTCTGTCAAGTCCAGGGTGGGGCAGGCAGTATGAAGGATGACACGTTTTTGCACCCAGAGGGAAGAATGGCTGGCTCAGCTGCTAAAGGAAATCACTTCGCTGTCTGAGCCTCATCTCCTAGGGAAAGGGTAGGCCAGAGTCATACCCTGAATGCCAGGCCAAAGGGCTTGGACTGCAGCAGTGGTGGCATGGGGGTGATGTGGTCAGGCTTGTGCACTAGCGCCACGACCAGCACTGCAGAGGGGATGGATGAAAGCAGAGAAGTCGCCTTCAGCCAGCCTAATGGGAGAGGCCACAGCTGCCTTGCGGGTCAGTGAGCTGGTGAGGGGTGCATGAAGTGCCCAGGAGCCAAAGGAGCTGGGGGCTCTGGGAAAACTTCACCAAGGAGTGGCCTTGGAGGTTGTTCATAAGGATCAAATAAGCAAGTGGGAAGGCGTATCCTTAGGGCATCATAGACTCCCTATGGCGTCCGCATAGACATCATAACAAGAGACCCCCAAATACAAGGACTTAGACAAGGCGGAGGTGGAGGTCTTCCTTCCCTAGCAGGCCAGGGCTGAGAGCTGGCTCTGCCGTGTTGATCTTGTGGCATCCTCCTCTGGCAGGTGCTTCGGTTCTCGCCACCCCATGACCAGCACGAAAGGGGAAGGGGACAAGTGGAGTATGTGCTCAAACCCTCAAGAGCCAAACTTGAAAAAAGAGACACCGATCACTTCTGCTCCCATCCCATTGGCCAGAACTTAGTCATGTGGTTACCCCCAGGTTCAAGGGAGGCCAGGCAATATTTTTTGTGGGTGGCAATATGCCCAGATAGAACTTTATTACAATGGTGGGTGGGAGAACAGATATTGAAGAACAACTAGCATACTGCGCAGAGGATATTCCAGGCTGGCTGAGGGACTGTCATGGACAAAAACTCTGAGGAGCGAGATAAAGGCAGTAAGTTTGGGAATGACATGCAGTTGAAGAAATCTGGAGCACAGAGCAGTAACGAGAAATGAGGGTGGGAGGAGATGTCAAGACTGCAAAGGGCCAGGCTGAGGCTGCCTGGCTCTCTCTGTCCAGTAGGAGGCAAATGATTTCATCCAGAGGGTGATTGATTGGTAATGGCTGACAGATTGACTGGGGGACTGTGCTGAGTCAACTTCTGAGGCTGTATCCAGGTTCAGCAGAAAATGTGGTAATCGCTTATTGATGTCTGCTCTGCATGCAGGAGTGGTGGAGAGCATTGCCTCTGCCCTGGCTGTGCTGTCTTCACAGGACATGATGTGGATGATGTGGCATCAGAGAAGGTTTGGGAAGCAGGGATGTCACCTGATCCAATTTGTATTCTAGAACAATAACTAGCAATGATGTGGAGGCTGGCCTGGAGGGGAGAGCAGCCCCTTCCAGCAACGAAAGTCTGCAATCCTATGCATAGGGCTTTATTTTCTTATGAGCTGCTATTTACATTCAGGTTGTAATGGCCTCTCCAGCCTGGGTTGTTTTTCCATAGCTGGTGAGAGCTGATGCCCACACATCCTGAACCCTACTCTCTGGCTAGCCTTGCCCTATTTTCCCTGGCACCAGACTTTGCCCCCAATAGCATCATGACATTTACATGGGCAGGACCTGTAGCCAGAGCTGTGGTCACAAACCAGGCTCCTCTTACCTCCCCTGTGCTGCAGCAGAGCAGACCCATAACCCCCTTCTTTGTGGTCCTTCTTATTTCAGACTTGGCTTATTTCAGATCTCAGGAATCTGCAGACCAAAGTGTCCTTTGTTTCCATCAATGAAGAAAAGATTCAAGAGTTGATGGTTATTTTAGGGAGAATATTTAAACTAAAGATATGCTGTTTCAGGTAGCTCTAAAATCCTGCTTTACATGCAAATAATTGATGGGCTACTTCGGGGTCATTCTTGCTATTTCTTAAAGCAGATCCCCTGGGGCTAGCCTCCTAAGACACCCTACTGTTTGATTGCTGTTATCGTCAATATTCAGACTCCCCCTTGTTCTGCTGCAGCCAGAGGGGTGTGCTTTCCCCTGCGATGTTAGCCTCAGTCCTCCCCACCCCCATCTCTTCCTCCTGACTTTGCAGCCCCGCCGCATGTCCCATCTGGCCTCCCAGACACCCAGGTGCAAACCCACAATAGCAACATCAGTGCCCCCTTCACCTTCATCCACTGCACTCCATCAGCCAGGTTCTGTCAACTCCACTCCTTTGCTCAAAAACCATCCATGGCTCCCCAGTGCTCATACCCCCCATCCCAAAGATAAACCCACTTTGGCTCTCTAGCCTGATCTCTGACCAGTCTTCTGCTGTCCTCCTTTTCTTTCAGTAAAACTGGGCTGCTCCCCTGCCGGACCCTACAGTGTCCCACTTGCACACATCAACTCATGCTATTCTGGTATCTTTGTTCTCAGTTTCTACCTGGTGAACTCTTCACTCCTCCATGTAAGCTACATCGTCCCTGCAGCTCCTTCCATCCTCTCCTCCCCACTTGGCCTTGGCCATGAGTTCTGCTATTTGATGAGTATGTTAACATAATGCCTGGTGTATGCTCGACGTACAATCCAGGCAAAACCGCCTACTGGGACAAGTAATTTGTCCTAAAATGAGAAGTGCAAACAGACCAAGATGTATACACCTGCAGAGGTTTCTCCCTGGCTGCTAGCATTAATCATTTGCTTTAGACGGTGTAGGTGCTGGAGAGCAGCCTGCAATATGAGTCGCTTACACAGCGAGAGTAGCTTTTGTGGGTTTCCAGCCAGGGAGAGTCTTCCCACTTACAAATCACACTGGGCAGCTTCCTTGCCATCTCTGCCTGGATCCTCAAAGGGCCCACGATGAAACCCAGCACCTTCCCCCCACCTGGCCCTTTCCAACATTCCTGACCTCTCCCAGCATCTAAGCCATGACCTGGGCATCAGGCTGAACACCACCGTTTCCCTCACACCCCGTCAATCACCAAGTCTCATTCATCCCACTCCGTCAATTTCCTCCATCTCCACCATCATCACCCTTGTTCAGGCTACTGCCACCTCTCACCTTATTCGTTGCTGTGGCCCCCAACTGACCTCCTCCAAACACTTCTTTACACAGAAGCCAGAATGGCATTTTTAACATTGATACATAACTCCAGTTAACCAAAGTACTTCAATACTTTCCATCACTCTTAGGATAAAGCCGTAAATCCCTAACACAGCTTATTACTCACCCTGACCCCCCTCACCATGATCCCTTCTGCATTCCCAGCAGGCCCCCTGGCAGCACTGGTGCTGCTGGTTGTCTGACCACATTTAGAGTGACAGACCATGGCTGAAGGGAGCCCTGGCCAATAGAAATCAGCCAATCCATAAAGCTTAGACTCTTGGCTCCAAATGAAGGCCCTTCCTTCGCCGTTGTAGCCCCGTTTCAGGCAACTGGCCTGCTCCACAAGGAAGATTGGCCGTCACCTTGGAGAGAGCCCTGGGTTTAAGGAGCACCCCCCACCCCTCACAGCCATGGCTCTCTATGCCCCTCATGGAGTAGAGGGTCAGGTAATTGGCATGGGTGAGGCCAAAATGACCACAGCTGCTGGGAGACCAGGTGCTGCGCGGCTGCTAAAATGCTCCACCATCTGCCCCTGGAAGAGCCTTTTCTCTCAAGGCCCTCTGGCTCTGCGTTTCAGAAATGCCTGGAGAATTCTCCAAAGTTCATTTCTTCCCCATTTCCTCCCAAAAGCACTTCCAGATCCCCAGCCCTCCTGGACGCTGCTGATAATGTGTTTCTCCTAGATCCGCTCTGATAACACCGGGGTGGTCGGCTGAGATTTGCAGGGAAATAAAAATAAGGAAATGGAGGGTTCCGGAAAGGCCAGAAGAGCCCTGGACTGGGAATCAGTCCCAGACCTTGAGGGACTCTGAGCAGATTGCTCTCCTCTCTCTGGGCTTTGGTTTCCTCGCTGATACAAAAAGGTGAATGACTGAGAAATCTTTGGCAGTATCTGGTAAAGATTTGCGTCCAATAGAGCAGCTCCCTTCCTAGGCACTTCTGAGAGACACACTCATCTGTGCATAAAAGAAGAAGAGATACTCGCTGCGACACTATTTGTAGTAAGAAAAAAGGAAAAGAGAAGAAAAGCCTAAATATTTGTCAGCAGGAGTGTGCAGAGATATGTTGTGCAGTATTAAATTGCAGTACTTTCATCAATGAAAATCCACACACAGTAAACAGGATACACGAGACCTTGAGATCCAGCAATTCCATGGCTGGATCTCCTCCTCTGGAGGGAAAAAAGCAAATGACAAGAGAATATTTACAATATAAGGCATTTATCTAAAGTTAAAAACATAAAGACAATACAATACAATCTTCAATCACTATATGCATATATAGTGCACATAGTAAACATGTAAAGAAATGCATGGAAATGGTAAACATCAAATTCAGCAGGGAGGCAGGATTGGGTAGAGATTGGGGGGCTTAGGGAGGTTCAGCTCCATGGGTAGCTATTAGGCTGGGTGGTGGGTACACCAGGTTCAGTGTACATTTTTTATAATAACTTTATTGAGATGTAATTCACATATACAATTGGTCAATTTAAAGTGTACAATGTGAAGGCTTTTCATACATTCACAGAGTTGTGCACCCATTGCCACAATCAGTTCTAGGACATTTTATCGTCCCAAAAAAGAAACCCCATTCCTTTTAGCAGCCATCCTTCATTTTCGCCCGCCCTCCCACCCCCAGCCCCATGCAAGCGTTAATCTACTCTCCATCTTTATGAATTTTGCATAATGTTTTTAAGGTTCATCCATGTTGTAGCATGTATCAGTACTTCATTCCTTTTTATTGCCAAATAATACATTATATTGCTTTTAAACCTCTCTCAATGTCTGAAATATTTCAAGATAAAACATCTTTAAATCATAGAGTTAATGAACGGATATTGTTGAATTAGGGAATGTTGAAGGAATCCTTCATGCCTGCCTCCGTACCTAATTGGCAGTCTTCACCAGCAAGGATGTATCATTGCTCTGCTGCCTAAATCCCGTGTGTGTGCGCCCTTGGCCACCTGTGGGCTGGCAGCAATGGTTCCAACCCTGCCAGGACCCAGATCCAGGGAGTCAAGCCCTGCTCAGCTGGACTCCAACACCTGACCCCCTCTGTGGTGCTCTGAAGTGCCCTTTCTCTTCCTCTGCCGTGGTCAGTGTCAGTTCCTCTGAGATGCCTCCCCTGAATCTCCCCGACACAGCTGGGGGCCCTTTTTCTCAGTTCCTAGAGCTAGAAAACTAACTCACCATGGGGTGGCTATTTGGTCCCCTGGTGAGAGAGCAGCAGCCAGGCTTACAGCCCTGCAAGCTCCTTAAGTTTCTGAGCATCAGTCCTCACCCCAGTAAAATGAAGATGTTGGTGCTTGCCTGATAGACTGGAGGTGGTAGGGAGATAAGTTATGTATGAACTTTTCAGGGGTGGTGAAGGATTTGCTTTTATGCCTCTGACCCACTCATTGGACAGGAAGATTGTCCTGGGCACGAGCTGTGCTGTCTGCAGGAAGGAGCAATGGACTGGCTTCAGGAGTTGCAATACCCACTGCCCTGGCAGAGGCAGGCTAACCCGGCAGTTACAGGTGTGGGCTCTGAACTCCAAGTAAATCCCAGTAGTCCCAGTTCCACTCCTTATTAGTCACGGTACTGTGGATGGGTTACTCTTTTGACCTCATGTAAAATGGGAATGACAGCACCTACCTTATCAGGCTGATGGGCTCAATGTGGGGCCCGACACACACTTGGCTGGAAATGATTGTTAGTTGCCATGATGATGGTGATGATGACACGAGTGGAAAAGGGCTTTGGGTGACATGGGGCTGTAAGGAGAGATCATAGCCTTTGCCCAGTTGCATTCAGTCATGTGAGGTCCCGAAGGCAATGCCATGTTTGCCACTGAATGCAAGGAGGTAATGTGGCATGGCTGCTCAAAGTGTTGGCTTACTCCTACTTCCCTGTCTGCCCTGTGGAAGGCTAGGCCCTTCCAACACTACGAAAAATGCTGGATGTCCTATTTATGAGACACTGTGCTAAGGCACGGCAAGAGATGGGTGAAAGGTATACCCGCCCTTAAGGATGTGATGTGGGATTTGTCGCAAGGTTAGAGGCCTTAGTTGGAATCCCAGCTCTGTCTAGCTCTCCAACACTACAAAAGCCACCTACCCTCTTGGAGTTTTCACTTGTTCAACTCTTACATGTAAATAAGGATCTTACAGGGTTATTGTGAAAGTTCTTGGTCAACCATGGAGATACAAATAGAGGATATTTGGCCGACCTCGTGGCACAATGGTAGTGCGTCTGACTCCAGATGGAGGATATTATGGGAGGGGAGTTGGACTGGTGCACAATCCAGTTATTTTGTGGAAGGTAGACCTTGTTGAGTGCTGTGGGATATAAACAAAGGGCTGTGGACAGTGCAGGGGAAGGGTGAATTACAAGTGCAGGTGACCATTGATTCTTTGGAGGGGACACTGGAACTTGCTGGTGATACTTAGTGTTGGAGGGCCTTGGAACCCCCAGTTTATGAAGAAGGATTCGCCCTCCTTCGCCCCACTCCATCCAACCACCATGCAGAGCAGGAGCTTCTGGAGAGTGGGACATGCCTTAAAGGCTGTGTTTGTGCCCCCTCTCCAGACAGAGTCGAGCATCCTCTCTCCGCATCCTGAGAGGGAATGGGCTACATTTGTAGCAGCTGTCGTTGGGATGGAAGTGATTCTGGATTTTGCAGGAACTCCATTGTCCAAGGAACTCTGCAGGGAGAGTCAACAGGAGAACATGGGGCAGCTGCAAGTGCCTCGAAGGTAGACCACAGCATGCACTCTCTGGTCACCTCTCCCTGTCTGTCAGACTGCCTATCTCAGAGAGGCCAGCAGAGGAGAGCTGGGGAAGAAAGACACCATCCTGTTCCAGCTCCTGAGGGCGTCATTCACTCCTGCGATGATTCCATGTGTTTGTATCACATCCTCACCCATCAGAAGCCTTTCCCTTAACACCTGCCCTGTGAGGGTGGAAACTGTGGCCAGAGGAGTTAAGTGAAGAAGGACTGCCCTTCTGGGCAGTTACAATAACTGGAAGTTGCAATAACTGGATTGTGCACCCCCACCTCCCCGCTCCTCACCTCAGCCCAGGCCAGGAATCAGCAGCCAGACTTCTGGACTGGCTATGTGCTCTTTAGAGCTCCAGGATAAACATGGGCTACATCAACAAGCAGCCCAGGTCCACCTCTGGGTAGATGACTGCTCCAGGCCCTGTGTTCAGTGCCGTGGGTTGCAAGATGATCAGGCACAGTTCCTCAGTCCAGGACTGGGCAAGTGCTAAACGAAAGCATAGCCATCTCATTTGGAAAATGCAAGACAAGAAGTGACTACTCCTGAAGGGAGGAATCAGAAAAGGCTGCATGGAAGAAGTGGCATTTGAAGGAATCCCTGAATGGCAAGTAAGGTTTCAGTAAATGAGAATGTACATAAGGACATTTTAAAACAATGAAACAGCACAATAAAGAATAGAGACCTGAACAACTGTGTTTGTTCCACACACACCTCCGCACCCCACACCCCACTCTGGGAAATGAGGAATCATCTGGAGTGGTTGTAGTAAGCTCACGTGGAGGGATGGAGTAGGAGGTACGGCTGGAAAGAAAAGTTGGGGGTTGGGGAGGCAGACTGTGGAGGGAGTTGGACACCACCCCTCCACAATCGAAGGCCAGCTTCTATTCGGTGGGTAGCAGGAAACCACGGAAGTTTTCTCAGAGGGATGTGATGTATCCAGCTGTGTATAGCTCAGTGTAGAGGGTGAATTAGGGGCAGGAGAGAAGCTGGGAATGGGCAGCAATCGCCTCTCTAAGGCAGCAATCCCCAGTCTTTTTGGCACCAGGGGCCAGTTTTTCCATGTACGGGGATGGGGAGATGACTTCAGGATGAAATTGACCTCAGATCAGCAGATATTAGTTCGATTCTCACAAGGAACATGCAACCTAGATTCCTCGCATGCACAGTCTGCAATAGGGTTTGTGCTCCCATGAGAATGTATTGCCACTGCTGACCTCCTGCTGTGAGGCCCGGTTCTTAACAGGTCACAGTCCAGTCCTGATCTATGGCCCAGCGCTTGGGGACTCCGCCCTAAGAGAAGACACAGAGCAGCAGAGGAAGCAGGTGGGGGGGTGACGAGAGTGAGGTTGCAGAGGTAACATTAGCAAGTTCTAGCTACCTACTAGGTGTGGGCCAAGGAAGGGTTGAGGCAATTATGAGCCTCTGAGCCCAGGTAACAAATAATAACCATGGCATATATTCGACAGATGACCTTGGACCTTGTGCTTTAAATACAATATCACTTACATTCTGATCAAGCAGCCTGTGATGTAAGGCTATGGCTATCTGCATTTCAAAAATGAAGAAACTACGGCTCAGAGATGTTCAGGGGTTGCCTGAGGTCCGCGGCTAAGGGACAGAGGCAGGACTTGAACCCAGGACTTTGAATGCCAGCGCCTTTGCCTTCCGGACAAGGCAGAGCAGAAGGGGGGTGGGTTAGAGAGGAAGGGTCAAAGTTCTGTTTGGGACAAGCTGGAGGTTGGGAGGTGGGGGATGCAGGATGCCTCGTGGAAGTGCTGAGGGCCCTGGAATGGCTCGTCCAGAGGGAGAGGGGTGAGAAGCCCATTCAGATCTTGTGGACTTAGAGAAGAAAGACCTTACCTGTAGCCATCATCCAGGGACAATGCTCAGGGAAGATGCTTTACCGGTAGCCATGTGACACTGCTCACAGAAGAGAGAGAACAGGGTTGCATCTTGCTGGAGAGCTGGCCAGAAGCACCGAGGTGGGAGACTTTCTGCCCCACGACATGCCCAGAGCCCAGGGCCCTCTGCCCCTTCACCCAGGACTCACGATCCTGCCCACAGCACCCATGGGTGCTGTGCAGCTTGTCCCAGGCTGCTGGGGGCAGAGGAGCTCCCTGCCCTAGACCCAGTGGAGGGTCCCTTGATCTTGCCACCACCAGCTCTGCCCTGAAGGAGAAGGTTCTGCTATAGTGATGCTAAAGGAATGCCAGATGTTCCTTTGGAGGAAAGGGGCAGCAAGCAGGAAGAGCCCACGACCTCTGCTTGGGCAGTTGTAAGGGACTAGAAGGTGGGACATGCCACACCCATGGATGCAGTCCCTGGCTCTTCCTCCTGGACCCATCCAGGCTGCCCACTCTCTCGATGTCTACCCCCACTCTTGTCATAACCCAGTCAGCCTCTCCCTTGTTCTCCTGCCAAGTTCCTGTTCAGCCACTGAGGCGACTTGGGTGGCCCCTGCTGGCAGTGGCACTCTTGTCCCCACACACCTGGCCCTCTTCACTGCACCCTCCTACCAGCTGTCCAGGTTACGACTCACACTGCCTCATTCTCCTGATGAGGACCCTGAAGCTCAGAATTCTTTGCTTGAGGATATCTGGTTAGGCAGTGGCATGGTTGGGACTGGAAATAAGCTCTGAAACATCAGAAGGCAAATGCCCCCCCAGGGACCTGAGTGCTACCCTGGAACACAGTAGGAAACCGAGGACTCGGCAGTGGCCGTGATGCTTGTCCAGGGAGTGTGGAGTCAGATAAGGCTGGAGGACGTTAATTAGTAATGATAACAACAACATCTATTAAGGACTTACTCTGTGCCGGGCACTGTGATAAGCACTTTATTGCATTGTCTCATTTGATCCTCATAATTACTTTATGTGGCAGGTACTATTATTATCTCCATTTCCACAGAAGACTGGGGCCCAAAGAGGTTCTGTAACGGGGCCAAGCCCACAGAGCTAGTGTGTGTTGAAGCCAGAATTTAAATAGTCTGAGTCTGGGCAAACCAAAGCAGCATCAGAACGTCCCCCCGCCAACCCCTTGCCATCTCTCTCACTCCCTCACTCGCCACCAAACAGTTCTTGAGCACTGGCTCTGTGCCATGCCCGATCCTCAGGAGACAGAGAAGAGCTCACAGTCCAGGGAGGGGAACACGCAGGTAATGCAGTGGCTGCTGCAGAGACCCAGGGCTCCAGTGGGGCCAGGCGGTGCCCAGTGTGGGCTACAGTCCTAGGGCTGCATCCTCTAGGATTCCAGCCCTGTGAGTCTGGCCCCAAGCAAGGCAGAGCCAAGGCAGGGACACAGGTCTAGAACCTGTGTGATGTGACAGTGGCTTGTGCAGCTGGCGTTTGGCCCTGAGACGTCAGATCTGGGACTCAGAAGGAACTCCACAGCTCAGCTGACTCAGCTTCCTGGTGAGAGGCACCCCCACCATGCAAAGGGGAGCTGGCTGTGCACATATAGGCAGGGGAGGGAGGGAAGGGTCAGAGCTCCAGTTGCTCGTTCTCTTTCCAGCTCACTTCACAAACTTACTTCCTCCCACCCCTCCAGACTGTGGCAGGTACGCCAGGCAGGGCACGGTTGGAATATCTCCAGTGGGCAAGGTGTGTGGCTGACGGAGCTGGAGATGGGCAAATCTGGGGCACACCGAACTCCATCCTTGGTAGGCTGGCTCCTCAGCCTCGTGGAGACCTAGGGAGCCTCCTGGAACCTAGAATGAGGACCAAGCATGGGCAAAGTCTCCCTCAGTGCCTGCCTGCCTCTTTAAACCCCAACTGGGGAGGAAATGCCAGCCACAGAAAGATGCCCAGCAGGCGGTGGGGGTATAAGTGAATGCCAGCTCCCCACATAGTTATGTGAGCTGTCACGGGGTGACCTGGCATACCACGACAGGCCGGAGGGAGGGTGGGGCAGGTCCCAACCTCCCAGGGGCAGCATGTACTGGGCAGCTGTGCTGTGTGTTTCTGAGACCTGCCTGTTTGTGGGCATGGAGGAGTCTCCATGCCAGGGCTCCGGCTCCAAGGCGCCCACGGCGCAAGATCTTTGACAGCCTGAATGTCCTCTTTGTTGTCCTGTAGGCTTAGAACCTGGATGTGAGTCCTTCTCAATGAAGAACTTACTTTCCCTCAGGGTGTTCGGGAATCTGGACAATGAGGGCCCATCTACATCCCATGGGGACCTTACCAATGATTCTGGCTGATGTCAGTTCTGATTGGTGGGTCTCTGTACAGTTTTAGTTCCAAATGCTTGACCACATCAGCTCCGGCTGTATCATTCTTCGCTCATTGGCACTCAGAGGCACTGGTACGTCAGCCAACGCCACAAGCTCCTGACGCCTTCTGAGGCTAAGAGCTCCAGCCAAGCTGGGCACCTGGTTCCGGATTCATCTGTCCATTAGACAGCCTGTCCTTCCTGACAGGTGACACCACTGCTGTTCATTAAAAGAGAGCAAAAGATGCTGCCACATCCCTGAAACTGATTGGACCCCGAAGCCACCACCCACCACGCAACTATTTCTAGGGATGAAGTCAGATCCAGCCTCTTCTGCACTTACCCTGGGGCATTTTCCCCTTGCCTCTTCTCCTCGCTTCTGTGGAGGATGGCAGAATCCTCGGGGAGCTGGAAGTGGGCCTTGACCCTCCCTCTTCGTCATCCTCCATGCTGTCCCCCTTGTGGAGTGGCCCCCTAAGGCAGTGGGATCATGTTCCTGTGGAACAGCAAATCCTGCCAAATAAATAAATAAACGCAGAGAAGCAGCCAGATTTCATTATCCAAAGGAAGCTGAAGCTGGGGCCAATTTCTGATGTTCATTTTAGTGGCACTGTAGTGGGGCTGGATGTTCCTCAGAGAATTTGCCCACTTTAAAAGCCCCTGTGATGTGATGAGCCACTTTCTCAATCTTGGGAAGCTCCAAGATCTCCCAGCCCTTCTCCATTGCCGTGGCCATCCTGGTCTTGTCATCCGGTGAGCACAGGAGGCCGGGGCCCTGTGGGTTGGTCGCCCCTGGACATTCCACCCACAGTGCCTTGTGCAGGGCAAGGTCTGCCCCTGCTCCAAGGCATCCAGGCAGCCCCTCCTCATGTGGCAAGGGGCCACAGGAGACAGCAGCAGCCGCAGCCTGGTGCCTTCCCGGTCCCACTTGTGTCCAAGCTGTACAGGCCTAGACAGGATCTGGTAGGAACCTGGGCTTTAGAGACAGAGCCTGAGGCCGAGAGAAGGCAAGGGTTCTTCTAGGGTCACCCAGCCATTACTGGAAACACCTAGCCTAACAAAGTGGCAGGATTATCTGCTGGCTGAGTTCTGGGATCCAACTGTGTTACAATGGGCAAGTGACTTGACCTCTCGGAGCCGCAGCTTTCTTACCTCTATCTAGGATGGGGATAATGACAACCTGTACCTCCATGCACCATCCTGAGATGAAGGAGATGTATGTAAAGCACATGGTACAGTCCCTGGCATGGGGAGGAGTTTAATCACTGGTATTGAACTGCTGGTAGTCAGCTTTCCTGAACCCCTGGCCAGGACTCTCTTGACCACACACCTTGCCCTTCCTCCTGAGCCTCTGAAACACCACTGCCCTGGGGACTGGCCCTTTCCAGAGGAATTTGTTCAGACAGGGGCTCCTCTAAGCTGCTTTTTGAATGCAGCAAATGCTGCTACCTCCACTAAGCCTCTGCTGTATACAGAGCACCAGGCACGCGGGTATATACAGGCCTTTGTACAAGGGTTCAGATCCACCTTGGGAAATGGGGTGAGGCGTGGCTTCTGTGCACACTGTGTGGCCCTGAGTCTCTGGGCCTCAGCTCTCATTTCTGTAAAATGGGGCTGAGACAGCCTCACTGAGTAGCTCAGCGAAGCTAGTGAGTTCCTGTGTATGAAGCTCCACTGAAAGCTCGAGTGGACCGCTATCTGCTACACATATGCCAATGGTTATTTTTGCATTTACACGATAATGGACAAGACCCGACCCTGTGTCTAGAAACCCATCCCCTGATTGGGCCTCTGAGCAGTGTCCACAGGAAATATTTCACCAGTTATATCCTGCAATCTGGATGTGTCAGCTGTGGTGTTTGGAGAATGCGATGGTCTTCGAAGCCTCCAGGGGAAAGGTGACCCATTATTCATTCATTCATTCATTCATTCATTCAACAAATACTTGTGGAGTGCTTGCCATATGCAGGGGCACCGAACTCTAGTGATATGAGGACCAGCTTGACAGAAGTCTTGACCTCTTCATGCTTCCAGTGTAATGAGAGAAATCAACAAAATAAGCACATAAAGAAATAAACAAGAAAATATCCACCGATTATTATGAAGAAAATAAAGATAATTTTAAAGGATTTCCGCCCCCCACACCCAGCTTTACTGAGGTACAATTTACAATTAAAAACTGCATATATTTAAGGCTGACCATGTGATCTGGGGGATATTTTCGATAGGGCATGATGGGGGGCAGTGTTATCTGTGAGAAGGTGACATCTGAATGACAAGGGGAGCCTACCACACAGAGCTAACAGATGATTCTGAGCATGAGAAGTGCTGTGCCTGAACTTGTCATAGCATAAAGCACTAGAAGAGTGTCCATGAGATAAATTGATGAGATAATTAAATCAGAGGATGGGGAATGAGCGTGCTGGTTAGCAGGAACAGCTGGTGCAAAATCCCCGAGGTCAGAACGAATTTGGCATGTCTGAAGAAGAGAAAGGTCAGAGTGGCCAGGTGAAATGAGTGACAGGGAGAGAGCAGAGAGAGAGAGCTCAGGGAGGGCACGAGCCAGTCCTGTGGCGCCTTGTGTGACTCTGGCCTGTGGCATTTGTACATTTCACCCTCAATGAGCCAGGAAGCCACGGGAAGGTTTTAGGAGGGGGAGCCACAGGCTCTGGGCTACATTTTCCAGTCCTCTTGGCACTGGCAGAGAATGGATTATAGAGGCAGAGTGGAGAGGAGCCAACAGGTGTCCTGGACAATTGTGGTGTCCAGGTGAGAGGCGGCGGTGACAGAGGAAATGGGGAGAGTGTGCAGACTTGGGGTATGTGCTAGAGGTGACTCTGGCAGGCCTTGCTGATGGGCTGGCTGTCGGGTGAAAGACGGAGAGAAGCCAGCCAGAGCTGAAGGCCTCTTGACTTGAGCTGTTGACTGGGTTGGGCTGTGAAGCCACCGGAGCTGGAGAATGCTTAGCCCAGGTGCTGGGGGTCAGGGGCAGGTTTCCTGGAGAGATGGGGACAGGGCTGGAGGGACAGAGAGTGGCATTGAAGGAGCCCGGTGACTCAGGGACTCGGGGTCCTGTAAGTTGTGCGTCCCCCAGCGTGGAGTCCACTTGCTAGAGTGAACAGTTTGTTTAATTGCTGGTTCCCTTTCCACTTCACCAGCTCCTGCCCAGCATAGGAGCGAGAGGGGCTGGATGGAGGAGGCAGAGCCTGTGGCCTGTCTGCCTGGCTGAGGGGGGCCCTCTGGAGTCAGATGTCCTGAGTTCCCCTCCCCACCTCAGCAGCTTCGCAGTGCATTTCCTTGCTCACTAAATCCTGAAATACTAGGATGATGGGGCCCCCTTTGAAACTTGAGTGAGGTAAGTTTAGGACAAATTAAAGGAAGTCCTGCTTCTCACAGCAACTTAGGACCTCAGGGGACTCATTACCCTGAGAGGTGGTCCAGGCTGGGAATGTCATGGGATTCCTGAGGGATCCGGGCAAAAGAACAAAATGAGGGGCCCTCAAAGGCCCCTGAGAGGAAACCTGGGATCTGTGTGACCTTTAGGTTGACGTCAGGGAGGGAAACTGGTCTCTTGAGGCTTTTGCTGGCAACAGAGTCGGGAACCATCCTAATCCAATCCAGTGTTCCCCTGCCCCCTGGCTCTCAAACCCTGGGCGCCAGAGCTGGAAGCGGCCCCAGGCTCTGCCCCATCCAGTCCTCTGTCAGGAGAACACTCCTCTGTCTCCCCTCAGCCTGAAGCCCTGCAGTGGCGCCAGTGGCTTCACGACCACATCCAGCACGCCCCATCGGGCCCCATCCCTCCCGACTGCCCCCCTGTCCCACCTCCCTGGACTCCCTGCAGCACAGCCAGCCTGGGGCTTAGGAGCAGAGCTCTCATCACTGGGCCTTCGCCCCTGCTCTTCCCTCTGCCAGGGGGATCTCCACCTTTGCTTGTTAACTCTCCCCTACCCTTCCGATTTGGCCTTAGTTGTAAACTCCTAGATAGCCATCCCTGATTCCCACCCCTGCCCCCACCTCCCCAATTTCAGGTCACCTGCCACAGCCAAAAGCTTCCTTAGAGCCAGCCTGGCCTCCAAGCATAAACCTATCCCGCTGTGTCATCGAGGACTAGTTTCACATCTGTCTCCCCTCTGTACAGGTAGCTCTGTGTCTTCCCAGCACCTGGCATGGAATAAATGCTCTTCAATAATCATTTAAGGTGTCAGGCTCAGAGAATGGAATTGCCATGCACAAAAACACAGCATCATTCATGTATCATTCAACACATATTATTGAGCACTCACTCCATGCCATGCCTTTGCTAGGTGCTGGCAACCCAAGGGTGAGCAAGACATGCCCCCTGCCCTCATGGAACTTACGGTTCAGTCAGGGAGGCAGCCTCCACCGATTGCCCCAGCAAATGTAAAATTGCAATAGCGATCAGCACCACCAAAAGGTAATGCAAGGTTTTATGAGAAACTAGAAAAAAATCCTCAGTCAGGGAGGCCTAGGGAGGTCTCTCTAAGGAAGCGTCCTTGAGCAGAGAGATCTGGCAAGGGAGTAGCAATTGACCAGGTAAAGGGCAGGGAAAGTGTTCCAGGCAGAGGGAACAGCAAGGGCAGAGACCCTGCAGTGGGAAGGGAGGATGAGGAACTGAGGCAGGAGCAGTGTGGCCTGGCAGGGAGCTTCGGGGCAGAGACTGGTATGAGATGAGATTCAGTTGGAATATGCAGGGCTTTGCGGACCACGTTAAGGCTTTTGTCTATTCTAAGAGCAATGGGGAACCACCAAAGAGTACTGAGCAGGGCCATGACCTAACTAGACTGGTATTATGAAAGCTCAGACCAGTTGATATGGTTTTGCTGTGTCCCCACTCAAATCTCATCTTGAATTGTAGCTCCCATAATTCCCACGTGTTGTGGGAGGGACCCGGTGGGAGATGATTGGCTCATGGGGGTGGTTTCCCCCATACTGCTCTTGTGGTAGTGAATAAGTCTCATGAGATCTGATGCTTTTGTAAGGGGAAACCCTTTTCACTTGATTCTCATTTCCCTCTTGCCTGCCACCACATTAAGACGTGCCTTTCGCCTTCCATCAGGGTTGTGGGGCCTCCCCAGCCATGTAGAACTGTGAGTCCATTAAACCTCTTTTTCTTTATAAATTATTCAATCTCAGGTATGTCTTTATCAGCAGCGTAAAAACGGACCAATACACTGGCTTCTGTACAGAGCAGGAACAAGAACCAGGGGCTCTGACACTAAGTCCTTATAGGATGTCCATATTCTGTAGCCTCTGTAGCCCTACTCCCTACCCCAGGTCACTACATCTCCAAGGACCTCCCCTACTCCAAAGCATTGATCTGCCCATGCTCATTCTGGCACTGACATCATCCCCACCCAAAGGCGAGGGCTGGGCTTCAGTGCGAGCTTTCCTGGGCATTTGGTACAACTGTGCTCCATGAGGCTGTAGTGTACACTACACGCTTGTCTCCAGTAGCCAGGACAGGCTGTGCATGCCCAAATGCTGGCCTCAGTGTGCTGCCAGGGGCCAGAGTCAGCACCAGCACCCACTGGATGAGGACTTTTTCACCCAGAGTTTGCTCCGTTGAAGAGCAGAGAGCCCAGCTCCCTACCAAGCCTGCTGGGTTCCACTGTGTGAGGGTTTCCGACAGGGTCCCACAGTGGCCCAGCAGCAGCATTTATGCCAGAGCAGCAGCCTTTACATGCCTCGGGTCTACACTCGTGGAAGTTGGCGTCAGGACCCAGTTAGGTTAATCCTCCAGGTTGCCTGGGCTGCAGAAACACAGTGAGAGTAAACTGTTTATGTTCTCCGGCTGCTGAGCCTGGGACTAAAGGCCTTCTGCAAAGAAATCATGGCTCTTAGGCTGTCAGTGCTGGAGCGGGGGCTATCTCTTCCGGCATCCACTGTCACAGCAGGAGAGGGGGCCCAGAGAGGTCAGATTTGCACCATGTCATGTTGCTCAAGTGGTCAGAAAATTCAGCTTCCACGTGGAGGCCGTCGGTCTACATGATAGCTGGTGTGATAATGTTAAACTCTTACCCCTCCACCCACAGCCTTGGAGCGAGAAGAGGAGGAGGAGTTAAACGGTGAGAGTGCAAAATCTGGATTTCAGATCCCAGCAACCCTGGGTTCAAATCCTGCCTTTGTTACTTGTCAGCTGTGGCCCCTTGGGCAAATTTTTCAACCTCTAGGGTCTTTTTTCATCTACACTGCAGCGTTCATTATGACTGCCACTAACCACACGTGACTCTACATTTAAATTAATTCAAATTAAATAAAATTTAAAATGCAATTCATCAGGTACCCCAGCCATATTTCAAGTGTTACTGTGGCTAGTGGCTACTATATTGGACAGCACACACATAGAACATTTCCATTATTGCAAAAGGTTCTATCCAACAGCTTTGAGCTGTAAAATGAGGATAATGAGAAGGTTTGTTCTATGGACTGTGGTGAAGATTAAATGAGATAATGTACATAAAGCAACCTGGCGTAGCACCCAACATATATTAAGTGCTCAGCTAATGTTTGCTATGATGGTGATGGTGGTGATGGGGTTGGTGAAGTCCATTTGCTTCTGTGTACATTTTCAGTGTCCTGCTGTGTCCACGATGAGAGGTGCTACAGCCCAGTAAAAACGTGCTAGAGTTAGGCAGCCGTGCACCTGGATTTATGTATCAATAAGAAGGTGTTGATCATCTGCTGTGGGCCAGGCACTGTGATCACACACGGTGGGCCAGGTGCTGTGGTAGGTTTGTGATATGTCACAAAGTCAAACAAGACATAGTCTTTATCCTCCAGGAGAGATGCCCACAAATAAAGTATAGAATGCAGAAAACACCCAAGGAGAGTCTGAAGAAAAAGGAAAGGAATAGCAAGCCCTGAGGGCTTCCCAGAAGAGGTGGCATTTGCTCTAGGTCTTAAAGGAGGTGTAGGATTTAAGCTGGAGAGGGCAGGAGGACATTGCAAACAAAGGGAACAGCATGGGCTGTCAGGAAGGGCCTGAAAAGTTCTCTGTGCTTGGAAATGATGGCCAGCTCAGAGTGGCTGTCTAGGGAGGATGGGTCATAGGCCCAGTGCTCAGCAAATGCCAGACACTCCGTAAGTATTTGTGGGATCCGCGAGTGGAATGAAGCTCATAACTGTAACTCTGGGCAAGTTATCTGACCTCCCTATGCCTCCTGCCTGCTCACACTTCACCAGCTTCTCACCCTGGCCCCAGCAAGCCTGTGGAGATACAGAGAGATGAGACGAGAACATGCTTCCATCACAAACATAAGGTGGTCTGACTTTGTGCCTCAGTTTCCCACCTGTAAAATAGGATAATAATAGTAGTCACTTCCTTGGACCATTGTAAGGATTAAAGGAGTTAAGAGTGGCATGTTTAGAACAGTAGCAAGTACAAAGTGACCCTAAAGAAGGATCAACTAGCAATGTTGGCATGGCGACGACAGATATCCTTGCTTTTGTCATGGAGAAGGGAAGTGTGGGCTGACCCGTTTGAGTAGGACTTAAAAGTTTCTAAAATCATGTTGGCCCATCACACCTGGCCTGCCTTAAAGGATTTTTGAGACCATAAAGTACATATGCCAGGTGAATGCAAACTGGAGAGGGTGGTGCCCCAGACTGTCAATTACAGCAGCAATGGGGAGGCAGATGGGGTTGAGGTTTGCTCCTGAGCTGATTTACTGTCTGCAGTGGTTTTGCTCTGGAGAGCCTGGGCTCTGTTTTGGGAAATCCAGGAGGTGACTTTTCCTCAGGATCTTGAGAGATGAGTAGGAGCTTGCTGGAAAGGCCAGCAAGAGAACCATACTATGTTAAGGTCCTGTACCTAACTAGTTATAGGATTCTCTATCCGATAGAGACAAAACCCATCCAGACCTGCCTTGCTTGACATCTGACACCCTCAAGATGCCTCCAAGACTTCACTGTGCTTTCTTGCTGAGCCTTGTCCTCTTCTCTTTTCTCTTTTTCTTTTCTTTTATTTTCTTTTATTTATTTTCTTTTATTTTTTGAGACAGAGACTTACTCTGTCACCCAGGCTGGAGTGCAGTGGCATGATCTCCACTCACTGCAACCTCCGCCTCCCAGGTTCAAGTGATTCTCCTGCCTCAGCCTTCCAAGTAGCTGGGATTACAGGCACCCACCCCCATGCCCGGCTAATTTTTGTATTTTTCGTAAAGATAGGGATTCACCATGTTGGCCAGGCTGGTCTTGAACTCTTGACCTCAGGTGATCACCCACCTCAGCCTGCCAAAGTGCTGGGATTACAGGCGTGAGCCACCACACCAGCCCTCGTCCTCTTTTCTTATACCTCCTGAGTACCCCCACCCCTGCAGCTGCAGCAAAGTAGGCATCCCCAACCCACTAGCCTGCGTCATTACTTCCCCTCCCTCAGCCTGCAGCCCCTCCGCAGTGGGAACCAGATTCAGGTGCCTCCCTGGGAAGCGTTTCTTGCCTCCCACAAGGCCCCTGCATCACCTCTTAGCAGTAACCTTGCTCCCTGATTTGGAAAAAGACATTTCAGCCTTTTTCCAAACCAATTCTGACCTCACCTGCAGCGGAATCACCTGCTCAAATGAAAATGCAGATGCCCAGGTCAGACCTACAACATCAAAATCTCTAATCCTGTGGTCTGCAAATCTGCATTTAGATAGCAATTCAGGTAATCCTTTTGCTCAATGAGTTCAGAAAGTCACTGAACTGCTCAATTTCACTGTAGCATATCTTTTTGTTTGCATCTTTTTCCCTCCACTAGACAGGGGTTTCCTGGGGGCGGGGACAGGGATAGTGCCTTGCTGTCTGTTTCCCCAAGGCCTGGCGCAAGGCCAGTGCCCAGGCAGTTCTGAATGAACCATTCCTGGACATGACACGGTTCCCGTGCCCTCCCTCCTTCCAGCCCATGCCGGAAATAAACTTTTATGAAGGCTTTTGTGAGTAGTCTGTGATCTCTCTGGGAGGCCATGCATGTCTCTCTTAACCAAGAGAGGAACCTAGAGGAAGAGCAGCCCAGCCCTTGGTAACAAGGGACTAGGGGTGGCCCCAGGACAGGGTCCTGGATGAAGAAGGGTCTGGTGGCACTGGAGGGGCTGGGGGAGAGTGTCCTGGTTCTTAATCAACAGGAAGGGCCTCTGCCTCCAGGATCACTTTTCAGCCCAGCTGCTTGGACATAACCTGAGCTGGGGTTGGGGTTGGGGGGAGGGGCGGTGACAGACAGACAGGCTGATGGGGAGGCCAGCACTGGGACAGACGACCAGCCCAGCACGCCTGCCCGCCCAACTCCCGCACACCCCCACTGCCCCGGGAAGGTGCATCCAGGGAGAAGGCTCAGCTGGTGAGCTCAGAACACCCTTCTGCTCCCCTCCCCCACCCTGCCCTCCCCTTCTTCTGCTCTCTCCAAGCTCAGGGACATTCAATCCTTCCTTTGATGGACAGCCAAGAAAAGACTTCTTCCACATCCTAAATTTGTTAGCACCAGCTAATCGTCTTAACCTTCCTCCCTCCTGTGCTCCCAATAGGCGCCTCCTTAAAGACACAGGGTGCTTTCTGATTCTCAGAGGGTAGCACCAGGAGGGACCAAATCCCCACAGGGGCAGAGGAAGTTTCCCTGGAGGTCCCTCCTCTGTCGTGGCTGCTGGTGAGCCGCGGTGTGCAGGCACATGGGGCAGGAGCAGTGACGGCGGCTGCAGCTGAACCTGAGGCTTGGCAGCTTAGAACCCCCTGATTCAAGTGGGGGTGCTTCCCAGCGGCAGTCACTGCCCTCATTAGGGGCTCACCCCAGGGTGCTGCTAGAAAACTGAAGTTAGCCAAATCCCAGGTAAAGCCCAGCAGAAGGACACTCTTTCTTGACCCTCACCTGCTTCTTCATCTTCTCTATTGTGTCTCTCTGTAGCCTCTTCCTTCTCTTCCTCCTCATTATAGCTTCCATCTACTTTACAGGGTGCCAGACGGCATGCTTAGGGCCTGACCGCAGCTCCTTCAGAACCCTAACAGCTAGAAATTCTTATACTCATTTTGCCGATGAGAAAATTGAGGCTCAGAGAAGTGAAATGATGTGTCTCTGTATATAAGGTAATCCCATATGAGTTAGGGCTGGGGTGTGGACCACCGTCCACAGTGTTGCTGTTGACCACCATACCATTCTGTCTCTAAATCACACATTTCTGAACTGCTCACACATGCACGCACATTAGATAAAAGTGACCTACTGCGATCTATTAAATTAGGTCACCCCATAAACATCTCTTACAGGACCAGGCACATAGTAGGCCCTCAGCACGAGTACCCCTTCCTCCCTCCCATCCCCTCATCTCTCTCCCCATTCTGTCTCTCTCCTCCTGCTTTTTCTCCTTGCCTCCAGGCTTATGACACAGGTGAGAAGAGCCAGGACAGAAGGGAATGTGGCTGTGGCCTACAGACCTTGTCCTGGCCCTAAGCCTCCCAATAAATAACGAGGTCTGTATATAAGCCTCCGGCTCTGCAGCATCTCAGCTTGGGAGGAATGGCGTTTGCTGGCGGAGGGATTAGGAGTCCTGGGAGGAAGGGACAAGGGCCTCCCTCCGAAGCAGCAGGGGAGAGCCTCTGATTCACTCTCTTTCTCCTTTCCATCTGTGGCCCCACAGAAACAGCAAAGAAACCTGAAGAAAACCTAACAACTTTGCCGTCAAGGTCCTCAGTGGGTGTGGGGCTGGTCTGGGAGGGAGGAGTTCCCCTTCCTCCAAAGGGCTGGACCCTGACCCGAAGGCATAAGAAACCCTTCTGAGACCCAGCATGCTCAGAACACAGGCAGGAAACTGCACTTCTTGCCCCCTGGCCCACCTCCTTCCTCTTCCCAGCTTGTCTGGGTCCCTAGAATGGGGGTTGTCTGGCCAGATAGAGTCTCTAGTCATTTGCTCAAGACCTCTGAGTCACGGAGGTGAAGAAGCCTCTGGGACCAGCTGAGGCTGAGGGGCTCTGGGGGAGGGGTCAGTACAATTGCAGAGGCTGCCAGGAAGATGGATCAGATGGCCACATCTGATCTGAGTGTCGCAAAGCAGTCCAGCTGAGGTTGCTGGCGAAGTGTGAGCAAGCTGCCGGCCTGAGCTGAATTAAAATCATCCTATACCCGCAGGGTGGCTTAGTAATAAGAAGCAAAGCTGCCATTTCCCAAGCACTTATTAAGTGCAAGACCCTTACGTATGTGTATATGTTTCCAACAACCTTGCAAGCTGGTACTATTAATTCCACTTTATAAAGAGCCTGAGGCTCAGAGAAATTAACAGAAACTTACCTGGGGCTCTGCAGCTATTAAGAGTTGCTGGGATCTGAACCTAGGTCTGTTTGGCTCCGAAGCTCATCCCCAAGGATACCCCTGAGAAAACCTGCGATACAGAAGATCACTCAGTGTGTAAGCAAAACACTACTGAGTGACAGCAAGAGCAGCCAACAGGTGTGGACCCACGCACCATCCTCTCACCTGTCGCCTGACTCACCTGCTTTCCCCATGCCACACTTCTGCTGTGTCTTTCTGGAGGCAAATGGACAAGGATGTTTCTTGGACCAGAAAGGGATGCCCTCCCCTTATGAAAACAAGTGGAAGCATTCCCCACAGAAGAGCCAGCTGGTACCAAGGGGGTCACTTAAGGAAAAGTGAGGGCCTAAGAGTCCTCTCCACAACTCACCTTCTCCTTGTGGCTCAGGTGCTACCTAGCATGGATATTTGCATAGCCAAGGGCTGCAGCCTGCAGCCTGCCTTTGCTTCTGTGGTGCTGTCCCCATGGGATTTCCTGCCGCTGCCTCTGTACTGACACCCAGGGTGCCTTGATACCCCCGTGCTCCACCTGACCCATGTGGGCAATTCATCTCCACCTCCCCTCTGGCTCAGACAGGCTGGAATTCTCTTAACAAGTTTACCAAACCCAAAGAGAAGTGTTTAAACCATTTTTTAAAATGTCTTAGAATTTTCAAAGGTTCTGACATCACAGTGCTTACAGAGAACAGGTTTCTGACCCTAAACCGGTAGAAGGTCACTTCCAGGTCTCAACTCCATTATTCTGTCCCATCAGAGACAGAAGCAGCTGCCCTTGCCTTCAATCCCTTTCCCGCTTCCTCCAGGAGGGTCCTGGGGCTGTCATAGAGGCCCAGCTGCCTAGCCTGGTGCAGGGGACAGGGAGCGGGGGTGGTGGGCGCTTTGGCAGCAGTGCCCCCTGATCATTTCCCACTGCCCCATCATGGAGGCCCATGGTCCCAGTCGCCAGCCGGCTCGGCAGCCTCTCTGCTCTGTCTTTGGAGAGAGTGGTCGTATGATGCCCACACAATGGCATGTTTTTATTTTTATTTACTTTTAAGAAAAAGAGAGGATATTGTTTCCTTCTTTCTCACATCTCCTTTTGATCTTAGCTCTGGCCCTAATTCTGTGGGACTCCCTGACCCTCACAACATGTGGTGCCAACTGTGTGTAGCCTTCTGTTGTGTTCAGGGACTAGAGACAATGATGGCAGCTCCTGCTGTCTTGCCAGGCTGCCTCGACCTGTCCCAGGGTAGACCTCTGCTGCGATTCCCTTAGTGACTCCTTTACAGGTATTTTTCTCATCTGCAGAAGTCACAATGTCCCTGGCCTTTTTCCAGGCCTCCCCACCCGGTGTGGGCTGCCCAGGTGATTCCAACTTCCCTGAACCCAGTGCCTTCTGGGATGGGGCTGAAACGGGGCCCCATGGCCAGCTCCAGAGTAAGGTCAGAGGTCAGGAGAGTAGGACGAGTTGGTCATCCTGGGCTCCTCTTAATGATTTATTAGCCACTGTTCCCATTAGGAGCTGTTAGCACATCAAAGCAGGATTTGCAGATCCTGGATGCATAGCGACTGTGACAGACATTAGCTGGTGGCTGCCCTGGAGCCATAAAACTCCCACTGGGTGAGCTGGAGGTGGAGGGAGGCGCTGATCACTTTGGTTCTCAACTACAGCAAAGGCAGACGAGATCCAAATGTCCACGGCTGAGATCTAAATGTCCACGTTTCTAAAATGAATTTGTATATTAACTCATGAAATCACTGAGTTTGGCACTCTAGGTAAGTTTAGACTGTGTGACACAGTACAATACAGGGCAAAAGGCAGATTCTGGAATCCATAAGATCTGGGTTCAAATCCCAGCTCTGGCATCAAGAAATTGCAGGAAGTTGGGTTCTCTCAAAGCCTCGGCCCTGTCTCTAGTGGCATGAGGATAACAATCCTCTTAAGAGACATCAGGAGAGGACCTGGAGCCACATGTTAAACTGCCTGGCATGAGGTGACACTCGAGAAACAGAGTTTCTTACCCCACGGCGCATGTCTAATGCAGGGGCCTTCCAGCGGCCTCCTGCGTCTGAAGGAAGCCACCTAGTGAGAGGTCTCTGCCATCCTGCTCAGGGTACCGCTCTTCTTAGTGCTGTCTTTTACCGATGGGCAAAGGGTGGGCTGTTCTCCTTGTGATGCTGAGGGGGGCTGAGGCAGACCAGGTTCCCTGGGAAGCTGACTGTCAGCTAACCGACTCTACGTACACACCATTGAAAGGGGAGGGGAAAAGAGAGAAGTGAAAGGCAGCAGACCTGGGCAATGGAAGACAATGAGCTGTGCCAAGTCTCAGTGATGGCCTCAGCCCACCCAGGTAACTCTGGAACTGGGATGGCCCCTCAGAGTTGCCCCAAGGGGGCGAGGCCATGAAGGGGGTTCTTGGACAAGGTGGCTCTCTTTAGCCAAGGCACTCCTGCAGAGGACTGACGCCTGAGAGCTACTGCAGGCAGCACCCTAGCACATGAAGGGACAAGTCCTTCATTCCCTAAACGGGAACCTGGATGGCACGGCACAGCAGGCACTACAGGGGCCTTTCTACAGGGACCAGCACATGGGCCGGGGGTCCTGAGAGCAGAGCTCCATCTCCGCCTTCACTAAGGGGAGCCAGGCACCCCTCAGGAGAATCGAGGTCCTGGGAGTTTCTGTCGCATTCCTGCGTATGCTTCACAACTGTAGGTTTGAGAAAATGGGAGTGTTGGGCTCAATGAAGACATCTGTTCAACTTTGACTCTGATTTCTGAAGATTTCTCAGGTTCAGAGAAGTGGGAGAATCAGGGAAATCAGGAAGGGAGCTCCCCCTCCACCCCTGAACCAAAATAATTTTGCCAAAGTCTGGACACCCCAAAGGTTTCCCAGTGCCGTTGGGAAAAATGCCAAGCTCCTCCCTGCCCTGGCCTTCAAGATTCCCTAAGGTCTGGCCCCTGCCTGCCTTTCCTGCTTCATTTCATGTCCGTTTCTTTTCTTCTCCTGAAACTCCAGGGCAGAGCTGCTTAATAGAACTTTCTGCAAGGACAATATTTTCTACCTGCGCTGTCTAATACAGTAGCCACAGCTATGTGTGGCTATTCAGCACTTGAAATGTGGTTAGTGAGGCTGAGGAACTGAACTGAATTTTTTATTTTATTTTAATTTTATTGTGGTTTTGTTTTGGTTTTTGTTTTGAGACGGAATCTCACTCTGTTGTCCAGTCTGGAGTGCAGCAGTGCAATCTCAGCTCACTGCAACCTCCGCCTCCCTGGTTCAAGCGATTCTCCTGTCTCAGTCTCCCAAGTAGGTGGGATTACAGGCTTGCACCACCATCCCCACCTAATTTTTGTATTTTTAGTAGCGGTGGGGTTTTGTCACGTTGGCCAGGCTGGTCTCGAACTTCTGATCTCAAGTGATCCACCCACCCAGGCCTCCCAAAGTGCTGGGATTATAGGTGTGAGCCACCGTTCCTGGCCTACTTCAAGTTTATTTTAAGGGCCACAGGTGGCTGGCAGGTACTTAATAGACATCACAGCTCCAACCACAGAGGATTTTTTTCAGTTTCCCACCCCAGGGCCTTTGCACTTGCTATGCTGGTGTGCAGTGACCATCCCTTGGACTCTCTCGTGCTACCTCCTCATTATCTAGGTTTTGACTCCAATACCACCTCCTCGCAAAGGCCTTCCTCAGTCATCCAGGCTAAAGCATTTTCTCAAATTCCAGCCCCCTCCACTCTATAGCAGTCATCAGTGTGTACATTTTCCCATTTATTTATTTCTGTTTATTGTCTATCACCTACAGCTAGAAATAATAATAATATATAAGCCAATATTTGTATGGTGCTTATTATGTGTCAGGTACTGGTTTATCGCTTCATGTATATTATCTCATCTAATTCCTTTAACTCTCCTGTGAGACAGGAGAGTTGCTGCTTTGTCCCCATTTTGCAGACGGGGACAGTAGAGCTCAGAGGTGGGCTTGCCCAAGGCCACCTGCTAGAAGATGTCTTTTCTACCTCTGTAGTCCCAGCACCAACATAGAGCAGTGCCAGACATATCGAGCAACGGCTCAGTACGTGGCCCTTGACTGCCGGTCTGGCTAAGACTCAGCAGGGTGGGGTGGCTGGGCTGGTGTGGACCCAGGAAACCCTCTGATCTTGGGCGTGGGAATCAGCCTTGCAGCCCCATGGAACCCCTGGTTGGGATAATAGGCTGGGGGCAAGGACAAGGGCGGTGCCGAGTGTGGCCTGCAGATCACTTGTCCCATTTTGGGAGACCCCACTGGGCTGGGAGGGGAGAGGAATGGACCTCGCTGGGCAAAACTGGCAAACCCTTCTCCCAGGCAGTGAATGCTGCTAGTGGCCAAGGTGGACTCGGCCCATTGCTGGGGCTGGGGCTGCGGCTTTCCCAGTGCCTTAACAGAAAGGGACCAGAGCTGTGGAGACCACCCAGACTTTTCATCTGCAGAGAGTTCTGACATCCGCCTGGCCTCCCCAGCAGAGCCCTCGCCTGGGGCTGTCCAGCTGCAGGGGGGCGTGGAAGGAGTTCTGTGCAGCCCAGCAGTGGGGAGATATCTTCCTAGCGATCAGCATCTGATAACACGGTCTGGTCTCCCCGGGGTGCCCCTGCCTCCTCTAAAAAGCATCTTCTCTTAATTAAAAAGTCAGACAGGGCCTTCTGTCTGGAAGGGACATTCCATGAGGAGGGGAAGCCACCAGAGAGGTCTCACCCTCCTCTTGGTCCTGCTGTTTCCATTTCCTATGGATACTGCACCCCCCATGTCCCATCCCCCACCCGGCACCCCAGGCTTCTAGGTGTGAGAGAGCTTTGCACAAGGAGCCTGAAACACAACTGCCATTTCCAATGAGGCCCCTTATCTGCTGGGTGACCCAGACTCAGCTTCTTAACCTTCTAGCCTCCAATTCCTCATTCCTGTGAGGGAACACATGCGCCCCTCTATGATTGCCATAGGATCTAGGGAAGTACGATGCTCTCAACTTTCAAGACTTTATACATGTGAGGTTAATGCAAGTATAAAAAACCATAATGATGTTCATACAAAGGTTTCATATAGGCTTACTCCCTTACGCTCAGAAAACAATTTATCAAAGGAAAACTGCTAGATGCATAAAGATATTCACTGCAGCATAGAATATAAAAAACACAGAAACTTCATGATCTAGTAAGCAACTCAAAGGTAAATTATAGGTAAATTATGGTATATGATCTTTAAATGCAGCCATGTTAAAGATGTCATTTCCAAAGCTGCCCTGATGCAGGAACGTGTCTGCCTTGTCATGGTAAATGAAGGAAGCAGCGGACCATATTCTGTGCACACCGATTTCTGCTCTGTGAACATAGGTATGCGTGTGGATGAGGATCAGAGGGGGGAAGAGAAAATGGAAACAGTTGTGTGAGAGTGGAGGTGGGGGATTAGGGATGATGGCTTTTCTTTCACAAAATGTCCTTTAATGTTCTTACAGAGCCATTTGAACAATAAATATATGTCAGAAAAACAAACCAAAAAAATTCTTAAAGCAAAGCCAAATGTAAAATCCAAAGTGTTTCCACTCTTCTCAGCTCAGATGGATCCAGTTTCTGGACTTCTTGGCCTCCTGAGCACCCCACATCCCCAGCAGGTACACAGGAGGCCATGCAGCTCACTGTGCGGCCCGGGCCTCAGTCTTCAGCCTACATGGTCTGGTGTGTGAGACATCAGAACTTGGCTTCATCCTTTCGTTTTCCCTTTGCCCCTTCTCGTACCACATGCTTAAGGCCCTTTCTGTTCAAAAGACAGTGGTTTCAGCCCGGTGCTGTGGCTGGCGCTTGTAATCCCAACAATCTGGGAAGTCGAGGCTGGTAGATCGCTGGAGTTCAGGAGTTCAAGACCAGCCTAGGCAACACGGCGAAACCCCATCTCTACAAAAAATTTTAAAACAGTAAATTAGCCGGGTGTGGTGGTGTGCGCCAGCATTCCCAGCTACTCGGGAGGCTGAGGTGGGAGGGTCACTTGAGCCTGGGAGGTTGAGGCTGCAGGGAACCGAGATCACGCGACTGCCCTCCAGTCTTTTGAAACCCTGTCTCAAAAAAAAAAAAAAAAAAAAAAGTCACCAGACTCTGGTTAGAGGTTCTACATCCTCAGTTATGAAAATTCTTTCATTTGCAGTTGTACTGAGACCTTCTGAGGATACCAAGTACGTTTCCTCACAGGGACCAGCTGTGATTGGTTGCGGTTGCCAAGAAGTACAAGAAACAGCGCTGAAATAGATCAGTTATGTCTGCCATGGGCCCTAGATAGAGGAATGGTATATGTCCCGTGGTATCTGCCATTCCAGAATAGACAGGTACTCAACGCAGGGCTCGGACTTCTGGGCTTTCATCTCAACCCTGCCAGTGCTTTCCTGGAGAACCTTGGGTACCGTACAGCTTTGTCATGTGCGTAAGGAAAAGCGGAGGCTCCCCGTTCTCCAGGCCGTGTGCTGGTCTGGAAAGAGGATGGACTCTGCAGTCTCATAGACCCAGGCAAGAATCCCAGCTCCACCGTTTACTCGCGATTTGACCTTGGGCAATCTGTGTAACCGAGGGAGCCTGGGTGTTTACCAAGATAGGCCGAGTTATAAAGATTAGAAATAGTAAATAGACACAGTGCCCAGTCTACTGCTGGCACACAGTAGGTGTTAGGATAGCTGTTATCCTGGCCATTTGTGACATTCAGAGGGGTTGGTGGTGCTGTTCAGCCAGGTGGCATGGAAGCAGGCCATGGGGCTGCCAGGCTGCCACCCATGAGGCTGTGTGTTTCTTTATTTCTTCCTGGCCCACAGTTACACATGCACGCCTTCACCATGCCCTCCCGGACTAATGACGCAGCTGCCTGAGACAGGATTCATTGAGAGACAGGGACAAAAATGATGTTTCACTTGATTGTGCTATTATAAGTTAAACACTCCATATTATGATGAACTTATAACATTTGCGAATTCCTAATTGCTGTGTATGTTTTTAATTGTGTCCAATTTAAAGTAAGGTTTAAGAAAAATAGATATCCAGGGGTGATTAAGTACCTTACTAATTGTTAATTATGCCCTGTCCCTGCTTCACGGAGTCCTGCTTTACCTCCGGGCCTGAGGAAAGCAGCCTCCTAACTCACCTGGCATCCTGGGGCGGCGGACTTATGTGGGGCTTGTCTTCAGCTCTGGGCCCCATGCCCAGTAGAAGGAGGGAGGCAAGAGGGAGGGATGCAAGCACGCTTGAAGGTGGTGTACCCAAACAATTCCACTCTTGGTCAAACTAACTCTCACGTACTAGTTCAGTGTCCAAACACTGTTATGACATTGCTCCTTCACAGATCTGGAGTCAGGTGATAGCCAGTGGGCCCACCCATCTGTTCATTTAATTACTCAGTCATGCATTCAGCAAGGATTGACTGAGCCCACCCTCTGGGCCAGAAGTTCTGGGCTGTGGAATTGGAGCAATTCAGGCCTGGAAGGTCCCCAGAGATTGTGTATTGCAAATTAGCAGCTTAAGGACCAAATGCAGCTCTTTCACAGGTTTTGTTTGGCCTGCAGAGTGGTTTTTAAATGTTCTTAAATTAGTATCAGCATTTAGAAATAAGATTTTGCAGAAAATATCTGATTCTCAACTTTTCTTGAATAGTTTCAAGATCTGCCAATAGTAGGTCTACATCCTCAACTGGCAATACTTGGTTGCAGCTGAGGGGTATCCAATCCATTGTAGGCACACAGGCAAGCCCTTAGCACTTTGCCAGTCTCCACCATGCCCTATTGCACGACACCTGGCCTACTTCATTCATTTATGTGACCTGCCTGGCTCCTTGTAGGCACTGGAGTTTGTGGCACCTAATCTCCCTCAACTCTTCTTAGAGTAGTGACTAAAGAATTAAGGACTGTGCCCATGATAAGTCTTACAGTTTAACAACAGACAAGGTAGAAAAACATGGACATGGAACATAGAACTGAGATCTACACATAGAAATGAGAATAATTCACTGAATATTTTGATGTCATGGGGTTGTGGTAAATCAAAGCCAGCTGAGTGAGGAAGAGGATGTTAAGCCGTGATGTGCATACTGCAACCTCTGCTGGAGAACTGTGGATGCCTTTTGGATGTGGAAAAGGGAGCAAGGCTTGCATAAACACTGATTTCCTGGGAAAGGCCTGAGGTGAGAGGCTGGGGGTGGAGCAGGAAGTCCCTCCCCTTAAGAAGATATCTCTAGGTCCTGTGGGAGGATCTCACTGTTTCTGGGAGACTCAGTCAAGGATGACAAGTTCAAGTATGGAGACTACAGATTGTTATCAAAATAGAGTTGAGGGGTCAGAGCCAGCACAGTGCAATGGGCTAGGCCCGCCTCTGATTGATTTCCACCTCGCCCACACAAGGGCTGACTTGAGAGAGAACCTTTCCACCTTCCCTGGGCCCACGGTCCCTATCTGTGTGTGGCAGCCCAGCCCCTCTGCCCTGTGCTGGAGGCCTGGCCAGGAAACTGTTCAGCCTGAGAACAATGCCTGCCCTTGGCCTGAATCTGTAAAATTGGGACTGCAGTCTCTACAAGCAAGACCTACCCCAAGGTTTCCACACTCAGGACTTAATGATTCTGACCCCAACCTGGAAGTGACAGGGGCCCAAGGAAGTAAGAAAATGTGCAATTTGTCCCAACAGTTCAAAGCTGATGGTTTAAATCTGTACTATTTCACTCACATGGTCACCCAGCCCCATCCAGCCTGCTCTGCTTTGCTCAGCACACCCTGAGCCCTGCCTGTGTTCTTTGCGGGTTCCAGGATTTTAAGGGCTCATCTGAGAGGCAGGGCAACAGGGTGATTAAAGGCCTGGTAGGAACCGGGCCACACAGCAGGAGGTGAGCGGCGGACAAGCAAGCGAAGCTTCCTCTGAATTGACAGCTGCTCCCACATTGTTCACATTATGACCTGAGCTGTGCTCCCGGTCGGATCAGGGGAGGCGTTAGATCCTCACAGGAATGAGAACACTATTGTGAACTGTGTATATGAGGGATCTAGGTTGCACAATCCTTATGGGCCAAGGTGGAACAGTTTCATCCTGAACCCATCCCTCCCACCCCAAAAAATTGTCTTCTAGGAAGCCAGTCCCTGGTGCCAAAAAGGTTAGGGACTGCTGCCCTAGAGTCAGCCTGCCCCTCACCAGCTTGGGATGCAAGGCAGGAGATGCTGCCTCTCTCTGTCTCAGCCTCCTGATGTTCACCTTAAAAGGCTTATAAGCGTTACATATGGTAATACCTGTGAAGCATTAAGATTGACGCCTGGTTGACTGGGCGCAGTGGCTCACGCCTGTAATCCCAGCACTTTGGGAGGCCAAGGCAGGCAGATCATGAGGTCAGGAGTTCGAGACTCGCCTGGCCAATATGGTAAAACCCTGTCTCTACTAAAAATACAAAATATAGCCAGGCATGGTGGCGCATGCCTGTAGTCGCAGCTACTCAAGAGGCTGAGACAGAAGAATTGCTTGAACCCAGGAGGCAGAGGTTGCAGTGAGCCGAGATCGTGCCACTGCACTCCAGCCTGGGCGACAGAGCAAGACTCTGTCTCAAAAAAAAAAAAAAAAAAAAAAAAAATTGGTGCCTGGCACATGAGAAGAGCTCTTATTAGCCATTCTTCTGGTTAGAACACAGAGGGCCGTATCATATGCTTCTGGGATTGGATGCCGTTATTTCTGACTTCATAACCATAACAATTGTCATAGTTATGTTTATTGAGTGCTTACTCTAAGCCAGGGATGGTGCTAAATATCTTACTTGTATTCTTTCATTTATCACCCAAATCCAGTGAGGTAGATACTCTTATTACCCCCATTTTACAGAGGATACTGGTCTCAGAGAGGTTAAGCAGCTTGCCCAAGGTAACACAGCTAGTAAGTAGTAAAGTAGAAATTCGAACCTCTGGCTGTTTGGCTGCAAAACCTGTGTTCTTGTCCAGGATTCTGGGCAGTTCCCCATTCCTTCTAAGTAAAAGGAAGAACAGTGAAACTATGAGACTGTGTGCATGTGTCTGGTTGAAGTTCCTCCTAAGATGGTCAGTGTCCGGATGGGGTTCGTGATCAGTCCTCAATGGGGGCCTCTGGGAGCCAACTTCAGGCAAGAGATGAGCGTGGTCTGAACTTTGCCCAGGAATGAGGTCACATGGTCCTCAAAGGAACTTGAAAGGACCCATTGCAAGTTTTCCTTCTCAGCAGTCTAACCATCTCCCCCCACCACTAAGTCTTGTTGACTCTTAATTTGCTTTTGCAGCTGAAGCAATAAATGTAAAGGTTAAGAAAGAAAACTTTAGGGTGTAGCTGATTCCAAATGCGGCTCTGCCAATTTACTAGCTGTGTGACCTTGGACAAATTACTTAACTTCTCTGCGCAGCCACAAGAGCCCCATCTGCAAAACGGCACATAATAGTACTAAACCTGCCTGTCAGGGCAGTGAGATGATGCATGTCTTCGGGGCTAAGGGCATGCCTGGATTTCAATTGTATGACTATGGGCCAGAACTTTGACCTCTCTGTGGCTCAGTTTCCTCCTCTGTTAAGTGTGGACAATAGCACACCTTGTATAGTTACCTTATAGGGCTACTGGGAAGAGAAAATTATATGATGTGTAAGGAGCTTGGCGCTGGTTAGAGGTTAGCATGATGCCAAACCAAAATGGGTTATTAATATTAGGTTGATGCAAAAGTAATTGCGGGTTTTGCCATTCCTTTGAATAGCAACATAATAAATGTGACTTTAAAATCAGAAAGCTCGTCCTTCAGAGATACAGGCCTAGTTGTCAAAGCAAGACCTATGAAGCCTGCAGCCCCTCCCAGGCCTCTGAGGGGTGGCGTTCGGCATGAGTCTGACCTGAGCTGTGACCCTTCGCCAGCCCCTCCTCTCTGCTCCTCCGGCAGTCGCCTGGCAGGGCCCTGGCCAGCAGAGCCATGATGTGACGTTTGAGCTTCCCCAGTCAGGTCCTTGCACAGGAACACTGGCGAGATCCGGTGTCAGGAAGAAGTCCCGGGTCAGAGGTGTGATGCCCAGAGACTTGTCTTCCCTTCAGGGACCTGAGTGACACCTCAGTGGAAGAAAGCAGCCCTGACTTGGGACTCAAGGGCTGGGGCTGGCGGTCAAGGGTCTTGTAAAGGACCACTTGCCCCTCCCAGTCCAGTCACTGGTCACAAGGCCCAGAGCCACAGGCGGGGGAGCTGCCCAGAGGGCTGCAGCCAGAGGAGACTGGAGTTTGGGAATTCCAGACAGCACATTTCCTTTCTGCATCTCAGTCCCTCACTCAGAAAATGGGGCTGCTGACTCCTGCCCCAGCCTTTCAGGGCTGTTTTGTGACTCAAATGAGAAAAGGTACAACAAAGCCCTGAGAAGGAAGAAGGACTGAATGTCAGCCACAGAATGCCCCCAGGCAGGAGCTTGCTTGGGAGTGGAGACCAACATGGGGCCAGCCTCACCCCAGAACCAGCTGCACTCCCGGCTCTAAGCTGGATGGAAGGCAGAGTCAGGGGGCCTGCACCTCGTGGGCAACTTGGGGGCTGCAGTCTCACTCTGGGGTTCCTGGCCTCAGTCTGCAGGAAGCAGTAGGCGTGGTGACCAGCAGATGAGCCATGCTCCGGGGAAAAGCTGCCACAGTCCCCCAGGATGACGTGTCAGGGGACTCAGATGGGGCGGTCTCCTGAGCTAGAAAAGAAGCCCCCAAGGTCAGGGCCAATGGGTGACCTTTACAGCCTCTTGCACAGCAGCCATGCATAGCTGGTGTTGAGCAGGTGTTGAGAACGGGCAGGAGGGAGACACAGCTCCAGTGTGCCAGGACACAATCTTCTTTACCCCTTCATACTGCACTGAGCCATGCTTCCAAGCGCCTGCCTTCTGCTGAAGAATGAGAAAAATAATTCTGGGTAACTCAGCCACTTCCTGCTCAACCCTTAGCCTTTCAGGTTCTCATCATTCCCCTCTCTCCCTTTTATTCACCCAGAATTACAGCTGGGTGGGGGAGGGGACCAGCTCAGGAGGGGCACAGGGGTGGCCTGGCGCCATCTTCTGTCTGGGTTGTCCTTCCTCTTTCCAGGGGCTGGGCATCAGCCTCTATCCTCCTGGGCAGAACCCTGCAGCCAGGTTCCCCATGCCCTCCTTGCCTGTGGCCTTCTGCAGCCATTTTCCTGAGCCCCAGGGCTGCTAGCCCCCATTCCAAGGGATGTGGGACTCTGGCATCAAGGGAGCTGCAGGGGTGGTAAGGGGACCTCCTGTCCCTCTGCCTGCTCAAACCATCTCTCACCAGAGCCATCTCCATGAGGCCTCCTGGCCCCAGGCATGTACCCTCACCCGTTGCTAGCTAGGCTGGGGAACAGCTTCCCTGGAAACACAGGACTGCATCAGGAAGGAGAGGAGGCCGGAGGGACTTTAAGGTTCTGTTGGGAGGAGAAAGGGAGAATGGATGCAGAGGAGGTAACCAAGAACGTCTGCTACCCAGGCACACCCTCCCGTGTCCACAGAAGGAGTCGTCCCAGGTGTTGGGCATCTGAGCCTCCCCCGTCCCACCGGCCCTCAGGCACTTGCCAAACAGTGCAAGGAGCAAGGAAGTGAAGGGGGCACCTCCAGATTGAAAGCAGGGGTTAGCCAAGGGAAGAGTGTCAAGAAGACCCTGGAGCCGGACCAGAAGACCATGGAGCCGGACCAAGTGCCCCACCAGGTTGCCAGGCGTGAAGTCCACTTCCATGGAGTTTACAGGAAGGTGGCCACTCAGGTTGCCCTCAGGTGGCTCCAGGGGTGGCAGTGGCACAGCTAGTAGTGTGGGGTCCTCTGAGGACCTCCTGGGGCCAGGGCATGAACTAAGCTGGAGGGGATCTTACTGGCTCCTGTCCCTTCCTTGCTCGTACCTTCCAGTCTCTCTGCCAACCTTAGCAGCTGAACAGGGATGGGAGAGAGGGTTGCAGTCAATGCTAGTCCCCACGCCTGGTATGAGATGTGTCTGGGGAGTCCAGGACACCCAGCCTCTCCACCTCTGTCTCTGCCACTCCCCAAGGCTAGACCCAGTCCTGCCTGATTAGTTAGAAAAGGGTCCTCCTGCTTCACCTACTTGCTTCCCGAGTCTCACCTCCAGA